>NW_027529549.1:2388632-2603614 GCF_008692635.1 Crocuta crocuta
AAGTTTCCCCAGGGGAAGCAGGGGGGGGGGGGGGGAAAAAAAAAAAAAAAAAAAAAAACCATTTATAACCCACAGCCATAAAACCCAAGTCTTTCCTACAAAACAAAATACAGTAAAGTGTTTCAGGACCGCCAAGGCTTTAGAACTCATGGTACACTGGAATAAAAGTAGAGGCAGCAGAGAGGAAAATATGAGGTTGCTGAACCCTTGGGGCAGGAATCCTATCTTTGCTTGTACTGTGTGGGACTGGGCTTGTGTGCAGCCAACTCCAGCAAAAAGAAATAACAAGAGTCATTAAAAAAAACAAAAACAAAAACAATGGGCTTGCTCATGTTGGTGCCAAAGGTGTTTGCCTAAGTGAGGAACAATTTTCTGCCCAGGAGCAGAAAATTGAAACTAGTCCTCAAAATTTTAACTTATTAGGGCCCAAGACATACCTCATCTGAGAATGCAGAAGCACTTGTGTCTACCATGACTATTCACAGTCAAGAGCCTTATAGGACTCAAGGTAACCCTGAAAATCTCATAAATTGTGGATTTTCCATCCGAAAGCCGATGGAGTCAATTGGTGAAACTCCCTAATTAGCTGACTTGTTGGGTTAAATTCAAAATGATCTGGATAACTTACTCCTACACCTATATTCAAATCTTCCTTGGTAACCTTAGTTTATGAAAAATTCTTATTCTAAACATTGAGGTTGGAACTGCCGAGACAGATCAGATTCTTCTGGGGGCAACTGTGGTGAGGCATTAGAAATCGACATCCGTGACCATTGAAAGGAAATAACTTCACGGTGTTGGCCTTCAGGGTCAGGATGACACAGAAGACTATTTGTCTTGCTTTAAGCCTTGGAGTTGAGAGGAGAAGCAGAGAATTCTGGGAGTAAGACCCACATCACAGCAAAGGTCTCACATAACCAGTCCCCAGGTTATAGGAAATTTAAGAGGTCATTGAATGTAAAGCTCTGACTCCTAGCCAGGCTCTCAGTGAACCTGGGAAAGCACAGGAGTGTGCAGCACGTCAAGACAGAGGAAGTGCTCCACCAAGTCTCCTATTCCCCAGGAACCCTGATGGTTTCCAGGGGAAATATGGATGCGATGATAAAGGAATGAGGGTAATTTAGCTGGAAGGATAATCTTCACAAGAAATTAGCAAGCATAAGGGGGGAAATGAACATGGATTGATGGTTTAATTTTAACCATATGGAAGGATTAACTGATCGGGGCTATCGAGTAACCATATCAAGTGAAAGTCAATCAGGAGACAGCTTGGGGGAAAATTAGGTTTTCTTAAAGGAAACAAGGTATGAAAATGGGAGCTGGAGCCAAGAAACACAGAGTCTATGTTATGTGATGTTTTCTTTCCTCAATATCTCCTTCTTTTTTAAGATATATTTTGGTTACTTTCCCATCTTTCAAATGTATTTGGAAATTTTTATCTGGCTTCTGTCTCTTTCCCTCCACTTTCGTGTAGCCCACGTAATCACATGAGGCTGAAAGAGGTCAGCCCTAGGAGATTGGGTAGTCTGATGAGTTTCAGAAGAGAAAGGGAGTTTTAATGTAAGTTGTGGTATTTTGGGTGTATACAACTCACTTATGTCTACATGTACAGACATATATAAAGAGAGACAATATAATTGACTTCTCTGATAAAATATCGCCTCTCCTGTAAATAAATATTGATCATGTTTTATAGGAAAAATAGAAGTTATGTTTTGTATGCTATTGGCAACATCAAATTATTCTTAATGCCTCACAAAATGCAGAGAAAAGATTAATGAGCCAGGCAGTCAGGAATAGAGCCCAGCTTTCATACTGACTCACGAGGTGGCTCCGAGGTGATTACTCAACAGTACCAGGATTCAGTTTCCATGCCTGGAATATGACAGGATTAGACCAATAGGTGGCTCTCAGACTATATACCAGGGGTCCCTAGTGGTTCGTGGAGCCATGATAGGGTCCACCGTAAAGGCACATGGGAACTGGAACATTAGCTTTGTCAACCAGAGTTGCTCCATTTGAATCAACTTGTTTTTATATTGGACTTTTGCAATACAGTTTATGTTTTTTAAAAATGGATTCATGGGGGACACCTGGGTGGAACAGTCAGTTAAGCGTCCCACTTCAGCTCAGGTCATGATCTCATGGTTCGAGCCCCATGTTGGGCTCTGTGCTAACAGCTTGGAGCCTGGAGCCTACTTCAGATTCTGTGTCTCCCTTTCTCTCTGCCCCTCCCTCCTAAAAAATAAACATTAAAAAATTTTTTTAATGGATTCATGCTTAAAAAAACTCCAAAGTCATTGGGCTATGATAGATGATCACTCAACAATGCTACCTTCTTCTATACCCTTTTACACATATAGAGGACCACCACTTCTCAGTGTGAAGGGATTGTGGGGATCACGAGGTGAACTCCTTCCTTTGACATATGAGGAACCTGAAGACCAAAAGCAGAAGTGATTTGCCCAAGGCCTCATGGCCAGTTGGTGCCTGAGGAGGTTCATTCTTCCTACTCTCCCAGACCTACTGCTTCCCCCGCTAGACATGTGTTTGTAGAAACGGGTATATTAGTTTGCTTGGGCTACCATAACAGGTACCACAGACTTGTGGCTTAGACAACAGAAATTTATTTCCTTACAGTTCTAGAGGCTAGAAGTTCAAGGTAAAGAGGCTGGCAGGGTTGGCTTCATTCTGAGGCTCTGTCATTGGCTTGTGAATGGTTGTCCTTTCCCTGCGTCTTCATGCAACCTTGCCTTTGTGCATGGCTGTGTCATAATCTCTTCTAATTAGGATGCCAGTAACTTCGGATTAGGGCCCACCCATAATGGCCTCATTTAACCTTAATTATCTCTTCAAAGACTCTGTCTCCAAATACAGTCACATTCTGAGGTGTTGGAGGTCAGGGCATCAACATATGCATTTTGAGGACAAATAATTCAGCCACTAACACTTGGTGATTATAGTGATCGCTCAGAGAGGTACTTTTTTTTAAAAATTGTTTTTATGCTTTAAAAAGCAATACATGCACTCATTCAAAAAAATGCAAGCAATTCAAAAGGGCATACAGTGAATAATCACCTCAGTTCACCAGTTTCCTTTCCTAGGAACAACTCCTATTTCTTTTTCTTGTACATCTTCCAGAAATAGTTGACGTATATTCAAACCTATAATATATGTGTGTTTCCCTAGTATATACAGGGGAGATTTAAAACAAATAAAACTCCCTCTGTCTCAATCCCAGACTAATTAAATCAGAATCTCAGCAGCTGGAGACCTCAGGCATCTCCAGAGATAGGATTAACTTGGAGAATTGCTGTAGGTCCTTGCGCCTGAGGAGTCTCCTTGGTCCAGCAGCATCACCATCAATGGGAAGTTGCTAGAAATGCAGAAGCTCAGGCTCCATCCCAGACCCACTGATCTGAATTTATATCTTAATAAGCTCCTCCCTTAGCTAACTCGAATGCAGGTGAAGTTTGAGAAGCCAAGTGACTTCCAGTTTTTTTACTGGAATTTCTGCTGGACCTACTAATTGGTAGAGGGTCCCACTGAACAAGCCCTACCAGAGCTGAGAAGGATGGCTGATGCCTCCAGGGCAAGAGACAGGCTCCCATGGTGGCCTGTCACTTGGGCCAACAAGTCCTCTGACGACATGTCACCTAAGAAGAAGAGAAAGCACAACCGTGCCATCCATGCCTTTCCCCTGCAAATGCTCAGAGCCCCCTTTGGTACCAGTCTGAAAAGCCTACTTTGAATTGTACCAGTTTTGCAATTGGATAGCCTTCTGCTAGCAAATGAATGTGCCCACTGAGAGTTGGAGAATGGCTCCCCTAAACCACAGCGAACATGCTGCAGAATTGGCAGCCTGGCATTCCTCCGGCCTGTGCAATAAATTGTTGAGGCCATCATCCGTGGCAAATAACCCGCTGCCTGGCAGCCCGCGGGGGAGGAAACCAGGGGTGGGGAGGTGTCAGCCAGTCAATTAGCCACGGAAACAGCATTCCTTCCTCCAGGGTGGATTTTCCTCTTTTCAGCACCACTAACTCAAATGTCAAACAAGTTGTAACTGCCATGGAGAGCAGGCCCTGGTTACAATATTTGCTTTCTGTAACAGAGAAAACAACCCGCCGTTTTGGCTTTACCTTTGGAGTTCCGGGACTTGGGATGGGGCCAAGTGAACTGCTTGTTAGCAACTTTTCTACTCCCACCCAGCTCTACACATAGTGTTGTTAAAAGGAACCACTTCTGAGTCCCCTCAGTGCTGGTTGCAAACCCAGAGCTGGGGGAAGTGGAGGAGCTATTCAACGAAGAGTCACCCTTCTGGGAGCAGCTGTGGATAGATGTCAGCCCCAGTCAAATTAAAGCATGTTTCCAGCATCTTGGAACCCATTTAGAAAGGAGTTAATGAGGCCTTGGAGTCCACCCAATCCTGGAATGAACCGAGATGCCCTCACATCCTGTAATGCCAGGTGTTCACCTCAAAGAGGCATTTATGGGAGTACTGGTTTTGGCAGTTCTCTTTGACAGCAGCAACTGAGCAATGGGAAGTGCTCACCTGGGGGAATGTTAGATGCAAAGAGCTTCTGTGACTTGCCCAAGACCACTTAGCAGGGAGACCAGTTGGATCACAAACTCTCTGAACCTGAGTTCCTGGAGGGCAGGCACCACAGTTTGTGAATGGACTTAACACTATGTCTGGGGGTTCTTTGGAGTGGGTGGCATGTAGCAAAGGCTCAGTGCTAGGCAGTGGTGATAGAGCCTCAGGATGCATTCCACCCAATCCTGGAGCCAACAGGACACACCCAGTCCTACCTAGGATCTTAAGACAAGTAGACATCTCATTTGGGGAGCAGGCGACTTTCCAAAGTGGTTCTCATTTTCCTCCCTTAAACTGGGAGTGAGGGAAGTGTTAGTGGATGTTTGGTTTCCATTTAGGGGGACTGTGTAGACCTCAGCAAATTTTGATGCTCAAGGGTTAAGAGAGCATGTTAACAAGATATCCAGGCATATGAGGAAATGTCAAATGAGCAAAAGACCACCTTTGAGTTGTCTGAATGGTGGAGGCTAAATTCTAAGAGGATAAAACAAAGCTGGAAACAGAGTAGAAAAACACAGTTACAGGTTGGGTAGAACATGAACAGAGTATGGAGTAAGACAGAGTGGAAACAAAGCCTGGGGACTTCTAACTATTTTTTTCTGGCTGCTGGCTAATTAAGTATAGGTCTATTACTTCATTTAAAGACATGAAGTAGGTAATAAACTATTTAAGAAAAAAAAAAGACATGAAGTACGAGTAAACACAGTCTTGGGCACAGGGTGTAGGAGCCTCCTTCCTTCGACCTGACATCAGCCTGGCTAAGTCGTGCACATAAAGTTGGGATTATATAGGTCCCTCTCCACAGATCTGGCCATTATGGACCAGTAATATTTTAATTGCATCCTTGGGTATGTGGCAACGGTTTGCCAAACCCTGGTCTAAATCAATCCCTTTCACTTTTTGGAGCAATGGAACATCCATTGAAATCTTATCTCATGGTTTCCTCTCATTGACAATCAATTAAATTAATATCTAACACTAATACAATGCTTACTGTGTTTCAGGTACTATTCTAAGTACTATAGAAATATTTACTCATTTAGTCATCACAGGAACACTACAAGGTAGGTACTAATATTATTCCATTTTACAGAGAAGACCACTGAGGTACACAGATTAAGAAGCTTTCCCAAGGTCATTTGATTACTGGTGGAGAATAGAGAGGAACCCCGACAATCTATCTCCAGAGCTGTGTTTTTAACCTCTACACTGAATTGCATTTTGAGCTCATTCTTATACTATTGCAGCTAAATCCTTATTATTTTCCTCTGGATCAGCCCAGGGGATTGGCAAAAATACCTACACAATAGATGCTTTATGAAAATCCTCCATGTATTTGGAGGAAGAATTTGAGCTAAGCCTATGTCTTCTCTGTGGGGCTCATGGATAGACTTCAGGAAGTATTTTATCCAAGAAGCTTCCAAGCAGAGATCTCTAACAGATTCACAGTTTAGTGAGGAATATGTGGCAAGTGCTTCAAGGAAGGTAATATAACCTTATATAGCTGGGAGCCCATATGGTCCAGTCTATGTCTCAAGTCATATACAAAAGAGTACAGTCCAGAGCCAAAAATAAGTATAAATGCATTTTGATTTTTAGTTTTTTTTTTCAAAAAATACTAAATGGGTCCCATCTTATAACTCACATAGATTTTTAAAAATCCTTTTGTCTCTCTTTCCTAATTTATTCATACCCTAAAATCATTCCAGTTTCCTCTCTTTTTCCCAGTTTACAATTTTTTTTTCTCTCAGACCTCTCCCTGACGCCCATGCCACCCTTCTCCCAGAAGTGGAGATGCCTTTCCATGACAGTCAAGAGATTTGGCAGCTCTGGATCATCAGCTTTTTGCTCATGCCCCAAGGAAGACATATAATCTTCTGGGAAGCTTAGTTCTTTTCTTTTTTTGACTATTTCTCAAAGGGTAGTTCTCCTGGAGAATTTGTGGAAAACAAAATTGTCACTTGTTACATGATTAAATACCATTTTTGAGGAACTCCAACATACTAGTACCTGTGCTAAGTCCTTCAAGTTTTGCTAGGTTATCTTCACAACAGCCCTCCTAGAAATGTATTACTGCTGTAGCAATTTTACAGGTGAGAAATTTTATGCTCACAGAAATTAAATAACATGCCTAAGGTCATACAGTAAATAAGTAGCAAAGTCAGAACCTACTCAAATTCTTGTGTTTTTTTCTTTTTCAATATTTGCTTATTTTTGAGTGGGGGGTGCAGAGAGAGAGAGAGGGAGATAGAGAATGTCAAGCAGGCTCCGCATTGTCAGTGTGGAACTCAGTGTGGGGCTGGAATTCACAAACCGTGAGATCATGACCCGAGCCAAAACCAAGAGCTGGATGTTTAACAGACTGAGCCACGCAGGGGCCCCAAATTCTTATATTTCTCAAAGAATGGTCTGCAGAACAGGTGATCAGAATTAACCAGAGTGACTGATAAAAATGCAGGCTCTCACTCCCATCCTAGACCAAGTTATTATGGAGAGTGGTGCTGAGGAATCTTAATAAATATTAAAATGTATCATCTTATTACCATACTTTTGGTCTTATTGGCTGCAGCTTCCCCTTCTCCCAAGCCTCTCCCCCATCCCCCACATCCCCAGTCAGGGCTGTCAGATCCAGGACCTGCCAGGCATCTAACTAGGTTCTTTCTGCAGGTGCAACCCATGTCTTTTATTCCCATCCTTTCCCCATAGAACAAGGGCAAGCAGCATGCACTTGCTTCCTGCTGGGGCTGGATTTGTATTTTCCATTTGCAAAACACTCTCTCTCCTCCCTAAGCCCTCTGAGGTCTGTGACTAGGGTGTCCAGTCTATTCAAAATCAGAAAACAAACAAGGCTTCCTGCTGGAAGGATCCAGGGAAGGAGGAACTCCAGCTGTCTGTGGCTACTAGAGGGAGGGATCCAGGCCTGAATCCAGCTCTCTGGAGCAGATGACACCTGGAAAGAAGGCTATTTGGCATTTTTTAAAGAGTTCTGGCTAAGAGTGAACAATCCAGGTCCTTGTTCTTGCTCTGTCACTGATCCCCTGTAAGTCACAAGCTTCTCTGAACTCCATCTGTTTGATGAGTGGTTGACAACAGCAGCTCTAAGGATCCTGACCCCCTCCAAGAACCTGTGATTCCATAAAAGCAGGATGTCCAGTTTTCTAAAAGGCATTGCAGAGAAGATATGGTTGAGACCCTGGGGCGCATTTTGTCTCAGACTCTGGGTCATCCTGGTCAGTTTCATTGTCTTCTCTAGTCAAATGTAGCAGGTAGCACTTCTGCCTAAGCAAGGCTGAGGCCTGATGTGCTCAATGGTGAAGAGTTAACTTAGATACTCGTTAAACACAATTTACTAATTGTCTCCTATTTGCCAGGAGCTAGGTACTGGTGCTAGGTACTGGTAAAAAAAACCAGAGATGACACTTGTAGAATACTTAATAAATATATGCCGTGTACTGTATATTTCCCATGCACCACCCCACTTAATCCTTAGAACAACCCTACAAAGTAGGTAGAATTATTCTCCCATATTATAGGTAAAGAAGCCAACACTCAGAGAAGGTGGCCCAGGGTTTGAATCCAGGCCGTCTGACCTCAGATCTCTTGCTCTTCAGCATAACACTATATGGTCTGCTCTTGTGCAAGGCATTGGCTGCCAGGAGGGCTGTCTTTCCCAATGTCAGGCTGGGCACGTGGTGTCTTTGCCTCACTTACCCACATGGAGGTCTCCACCCTGTGGCTGCCCCATTGCTGCCGTCTCCACCCTACCCTTGGCTGAATCCTTCCCCAGGCCTGTGTATATCACAGTCCAGATGCTCACTTTCTCTCTCTAGATGAGGGCCACGCCCACTTGCTGGCTTTCTGGGACCCATCCTGCTCTATCCATGCATGCTTCCTGAGTCATCTTCCATCAGCTCCATGGCAACCAGATCAACTCAGAATCAGCCCCATCACCACCTCTATGGTTCCCACAGTTCACGTTATATGAAGTGCAAACTTGACATTCCAGAGACCCACTGTACCCTGAACCCTGAGTACCCACCTCAGATTGGCCCTTAGCACACTGCTGAAAAGAGAGCAATTCTGTAGGACTGATGTGCCTTATGCAGTCTGGGTCTCACGATAATTCTGCTACTGTTTTCATTTTATAGAAGTGGAAATAGAGGTTAGATTTTCCCCAGATCAGGCAGCTGGTACACAGTTGGGATTTGCGTCCAAGTCGTGTGGCTCCAATCCCATGCCCTGGCATTTTCTTAACTTCAAGTTATTTGTTTGCTATTTTCATGATTTTTTTCCATGTCCTCACACACTGACCTTAGAGCTTAATATTTTTTTTCAAACGAACCTCTACCTCCTTTATTCACTTTAATACATATTGCCTCATCTTAAACCCAAACTCCAAAATAATCATAGGTATGATGTGCCAGTTGCTTTTTCTAATATATGTTCAAATAAATTTTTCATAAATTTGCTCTACATAGCCCTGCTTCCCTTAACTTTCCTCACTGTTCTCCACAGATATGATTCTAATGACAGGGTCGATGCCAAGCAGCCTGGGGTATTAGAAAGACCCTGAGCCAAGGGAAGGAGAAACTGGCTTCTCAGCCTGGCTGTGCAGCTCTGAAGCCATGTGACTTTGGGAGAAGAGACTCCCAGCAACCACTGACAAGTGAAGACTGGAAAAGAGTGATCTCTAGGGCCTCCTTGAGCTTGTCAGCCTGAGCCTTCCTTCTCTTTGGGGCATACAGTGAACAACCATATCCCTTCCCCAGCCATATTTTAGGGCTGCTGTGGGGATTTGATGTACCATATATGTGCCAGGCAGCCAGCACAATGCCTGGCACCATATAGGTGCAGGTTAAGTACTCGCTGCCTCTCCCTACCAGGGCTTCTGCATCTGAGAAGGGACGCAGGCTGGAGAAGCCAGGGGGTGACAGAAAGAGATACTAATTCCCTCCCCCTTTCCGACCTCTCTGTCCTAAGCTCCCTCCACCTGCCAGAAACAGAGAGGGAAAAGAAACCAGAGAGGAGAGGCTGGTGCAGCTGGAGCCAGGGAGGGCTGTAAAATAATCGGAGAGCAGCCGGCAGGTATCGCTTTGCAATGATTGCTCTGGGAGGTTGTGTCAAAGTGAGAGACTGAGTCGCAATCATGAAACATTAGCACATTGACACACGTGGCCCCAGCAGAGCAGGGCTCTCTGGTTTCAAGAGGGCATGACCTCTGCCCTGACCCCTCAAAGCTGGGTGACTGAGGACCCACCAGATCAGGGGGCCAGCCTGTGTAGGGAGCCCCACTACCCTGGAGGAACTCCAAACCGCTTCCTTACCTATGACCTGTGGCCCTGGAGAGGCTTCTGGTGAACCTCCCCGTGGGGGAGACATTGGTGCTCCCTTCTGCTGCTGGGTGGGTGGTCTGCTGATGCCAAGGCAGCTGAAAGCCTTGTTTCAGACTTAGTCACCTCTTCCAGGGGCTTGCAACCAAGCTGCCTGGAATTCCACCTCTGAAAGGCTGTGTGACTTTGTAAAGTCACATAATCTCTCTGAGTCTCAGTTTCCTTGCCCATAAGTGAAGATGAAGATATCCAGCTGTCAAGGTTATTATGAAGGTTAAATCAAATATTTAACCTAATAAGGGCCCCAGGGCAAAATCTCTAGGTAAGACCAGGGAAGTGCAAAAGATTGACAAAAGAGTAGGGGAAATAGAGACAATGTTTGTGTTCCCTTTCTGGGCTGGTATCTCTGGTTCAGTGTTGATGCCTACAGTTTTAGGGGAGGGTACAGAACAAGCCTCTTACAAGGGCAGTGTTTACAGACAGGAGGCCCTGTCCTCCCGGAAGTGTAAATAAAGTCAAAAGGCAGATAAACACAATTTAGGGACTTCTGTGTCATCTCTTAAGCAAATCTGTGAAAGATGTGGGGATATTAGAGCTCAGAGCAAAGCTGGGTAGGTTACCCCATGGGTGTCTTTTTAGTGCCATTAGTGTATGATGTCCACATGTCTTTAATCTAAGGCCTGGTCTTTACTTCATTTACTTCTTACCTTTACTTCTTCCTCATAAAGCCCCCATGACAGACCCTAGTGGCCCTCATAGTATTCAGAACTCTTGTGTCATCTCCTTCTGCATTGAACCAGAGATGATTTGTGTGACCAATAGATTGTTGCAGAGGTATAAAGTGTGACTTCCAAAGGCATCATGACTTCCACTTTGGTCTCTTGGATCACTTGTTCTTAAGGATGTTGGCTACCATATGATAACACTCAAGCAGCCCTCTGGAATGGACCATGTTGAGAGGAGCTAAGGCTTTCTGCCCTCAACCAGCACTAAGATGCCAGCCATGTGAGGGTGCCATCTTGGAAGTGAATCCTCCAGCCCCAGTCAAGTCTTCAGATGACTATAGCCCACATCTTAGCTGTAACTTCATCACAGCCCTTGAGCCAGAACCAAGCCATACTCGAATTCTTGACTCACAGAAACCATGAGCGATAATAAATGCTGAGTGTAGTTTTAAACCACCAAGTTTGGGGATCATTTGTTATGCAGTAATAAATAACTAATATAGAGCATCTCAAGAAAACCCCATAGACATGCTCTCATGTTAGTGGAAAGCATTTGGCTGAGGGGGGCTGCATTTAGAAAATCTAAGGCAGCTGAAAAGGGGTTTTAGAAACAAACTCCTGTATTCCTAAACCCTATCTCACAGACCTGTATGAGAAACTCTTTGGGAACTTGTGAAACTGTATATTCCTGGGTCCTGCTCAGAGAGATTTGGACTTAGGAGGTCTGGAGCCCTAGAATCCTTATTTTACTTAGTTCTATAAATTCCTCAGTAGTTTTTGGTGAACAGAGAGTTTAGATCTAGACCAGTTGTAGATCTGGACCTGATTTTATAGATCAGGCAGTGTTGGGATAGGAAGTGGCCTATCAAGACCAAAAAGCAAGGCCGGGACACAAGAAAGGATAGAACTCAGGGGTCCTGGAATTAAGTTTAAGGCTCTTGCCCCAAATGCACAGATTAGTGGAGTTCAGATGTTAGGGAACAATTGATCTCAGGTGTGGAGACACAGCGCCGCCCGTTTCCTCTAAGGAGGTGTTGGGCGGGCCGCTGCAGACAGGCAGGCAGGCTCCACTGCCCCTGTGGCTGGGCTAATCACACCCATCTCGACAGGTAATAGCATTGTAATGAGCCTGCTGTGCTTTTAAAGTTGCACTGAACACGGCATTTGAGTGAAGATTGCTGCTGGGTTTAGGATGGACTTCAATCTGTCAGTCCCAGCCAAACGCCACAGTAACAATTGGGATCCCTGGGACTGCGTTTACATGTGTCTGTGTGTGTGCTTGTGTGTATCTGAAATAATGAGCACGTGAGTGCAAAGGTGTAGCTGGGGGCCCAAATATGTGGTCGCACACCTATGAAATACATGCACACACACATCTGCTTGTGCATGTGTTTATTGCTACCATCATATCCTGTACTCCAGAAAACACACATGATTTGCAGACACAGGAAATGTCTTTGATGTCATGCAGGCTTCTTGCCCATTCCTGGCGCTACACATGGTGATTTACAAAGCCGACATCCCATATTTGATCTGAGCGGGACCTGACATGGAGCCATCAATCTGGTGGCTTTGTAAATATTTTCAGTGCTCCAGTCACAATGGGCACTGAGAGCTCTGTGAAGATCAAAGGCCTCACCTCTGCCATGGTATTTGTAGGAGGAATGGATGTAGCCAAGTAGGCGTGAGGGCATTTGTAGAAGCATTATTAGAGAAGAGTGTGGGGGACGGAGGGTCACCTACCAAGACCAGCTGCCACCCCATCGTTCTCATTCCCTCCCCAGCTCCTACTCCCCCAGCCTAGGGCTTCAGCTCTCCTCCCTGCAGGCCTGTTTCCAGCTGAAGCAGGGAGGGGTGATTTTAAGGAGCTCAATGCAGTGTTTGGCAACTCAGCTACTCATCAGTCTCTGACTTTAATGTCCTAGTTCTAACAACTAATTGCTGGTGATTCCAGCCACTGCTCCTCTCGTTCTTCCTGAGGCTTTTGATATATAAGTTTCTATGAGAGTTATTTATCATATTTTTACAGAAATTTGTTAATATGCCTGACTCTCCCGCCTCCTAATCCTGGAGCTTTTTGAGGGCAGCCATTCTGTCTTGTTTACTGCTGTATCCTCAGACCCAGCCCCATACCTGAAGCCCAGGTGACAGCCAGTCAGCAGGGGACCAACAGATTGAATTAAGGCCTTGCTCCTGAAACCAAACCTTTCCTCGAATCCTAGAGTCTTAATACCCAGGTCCCTGTCTTATAGCCTCATTCCATACCATGGCTGGAGTCCCTGCTCCTTAGGGTGCCTGGGACCCCAAGATTCCCCTCTGGGCACCAGATATTGTCCTCCCTTACTCCCTCCAGTTCCTGTAGCGTTCAGCTCCTGCTCTGCCCCCCGGCCTATGCTGCAGGCGAGCCTACACTACTCTGCAGGTGCAAGAGGCCTGTGGTGCCCAACTCCAACTGCTGCCCAGTCTGAGGCCTGGCCTTTGTCTCAGTATCAGATTGCTACTTCCTAGTGCTTCACGTGCCTATGGGGTCCCAAGACCCTGTTCTGATAGAGAATAGTAGTAACAGTGATTCTCCTTTGAATTCCAAAAACACCATGTATCTAGTGCCAAGTGTTTTACATACTTTAATTCTCATGGAGAAGTTTCTATAGATGAAGAAACTGAGGCTCAGAGAGGTTAAGTAACTTGCTTGAAGTCACACAGCTTCTGAAGTCAAGACCAATGGAGGTGGCCCAGTGGGGTTGAGGGAACACAGGCTACCAGCTCAGGAACACCTGGATTGAGGTTCGTTGCTAATTGGCCGAATCGTCTTGGACAAGACGCTCTTGGAGCCTTCTTTGTACAATATGGAAAACAAGAGCTACCTTTCTGGATTGTTATGACAACCCAATGAGCTGTGCATGCAAAATGTCCAGCGCAGAGCCTGACACTTAGTAGGTATTCAATAAGTGTTTGTTTCCATCTCTCCTCTTCTTGGCCTCTCCTAGTTCCATCTTGAGTTCAGAGACTTTGACAAAGAGGAAAGCTGCTGACATAATCCCTGATCAGAATGTCCAGAGCTGTCCTTTCCTCTTGTGGTTTCTTTATTTCATTGTCTCTAATGGGACATAATGAGAAAGCTTGTATTCACCAGACTTTAAAAAACTGTCCTCATGACTGTAAGTTTATGTCTCCCCTCCCCTCACTGTTAGATCATTGTGAACGTGACAAGAGAGAGCCTCATGGAGAAGCAATTATCCCCAGCAAATGAATTCCACACAAATTCAAAGGTGAAGATTACAATAAGAACAGAGAGGTGCATTATTAGAAAATTAAAGTGGAAATCAAATAAGGATTAGGAGCCCCGAGTCTCAAATATTTAATTGTCATAATTGCCTAATTAAAATGGTTTTTTAAGCACTCCTCCCCCTCACGCACGAGTGCTTAGAAGGGCTCTATAGCCAGGAAGACAATAGCGGCACTTAGACTTATCATAACATGAAGGCTGACCCCTGGCAAACCTCTCGGCTCACAAAAAAGTTACACTGCCTCTTCATTCATGCCTTCATTTAGCAACTCCAGAGTGTGTGTTCTACTACATGCTGCTTTGTAGGCAAGCTTGGGGGCCACACCCTGGGGGCAAGTGTGTGGGTGAGGCCTTCAGAGCCAAGTTGAACTGACTTGTTTACCTGAAAGACTGCTCAGACTGCTTGTAGTAGTTTGGCAAGCCGAGAGGGATTCGGGGAGAGTGCTGGTATATGAAGGCCAGAAGGTAGGTCAGGCTGGAGGGAATAGGAGAGGCATAAACTGAAATGAGTCACACAGTAGAACAAGTTGTGAGAGGGACCAGGGAAAGGACAGTTGGGTTTGAGTGTGTAAATGCAGATATCCCCTAGAATATCTTTTGTTCATTGGTGCCTATCTTCTCATGCTAGACTGAAAGCCTTTTTTTTAAAAAAATGTTTATTTATTTACCTTGATAGAGAGAGGGTGAGAGAGAGAGAGAGAGAGTGAAGTGTGACGGGCACAGAGAGAGAGAGACGAAGAGAGAGAAAAATCCCAGGCATGCTCTGCCCTGACAGTGCAAAGCCCAACACTGGGATCAAACCCACGAACCATGAGATCACGACCTAAGCTGAAATCAAGAGTCTGATGCCCAACCAACTGAGCTACCCAGATGCCTGTAAACTGAAAGGCTTTTGAGGGTAAGAATTGTGTTCATCTGATTTGTTGCATCCCTAATGCCCAATACATAGCAGGGGATGTTTAGAATGTGTTGTTTAATTGGATTAAATTAAAATGACATTCATTTGAAATAGACCTTGATGTGCTTTAGGAGGACAGAGGCCTTGGAGGAGTTCAGCTAAGGACACCTACTATGCCTGGCACATAGTAGATGCTTATTAAAAATGTGGTGAGTGAATGAATCTATGAATGAATGAATGCCAAGCACTGTTCTACACACTGCAGTAGAAACTTGATTAATGCATGGCTCTTGCCCTTGAATAGCTCCTAGATGAATGAGGGACACAGACTTGTGACCAGCTAATGAGAACCCAACCTAATCTGAGATGAGTCATACCATTTATCAAGCCCAAGAGCCGCATCTCATTTTCATTAATCTAGGGACTGTTGCCAGGATCATTTTTGTGGGTCTAGAGACTTTTCCTCTTCACCTTGAGTGAAAGCTTTTGACAGCCGAGACCTGTATAGTAATAGGCTATCACTCTATTTGCTAGTTGAAGATATGAATGAAAAGGCAATGGAGCCTTACCTTCAATGGAAATGTTTGCCTGAAGTTGTTTTCATGTTATGACAAGTGCTGTGATTGTCTTCCTGAATAAATCCTATGCATTGCATCCAAGTTTGCCTCCTTGCTTAACAAGTACTTTTTCTCTGACATATCACATATCTCGAGAAATTGGGTTGAAATGCACTTAATAAATTTACTGCAAACACTATGCCAGCTACTAAGGGGAGAGGTCAGGAAGCATAGGATTTGATCTCTGCTCTCAAAAGGCTTATACTCTAGTGGAGGGGATAAAGCCTAGGTCCATCAAAAAGATCACCGTAGCAGCACCCAAGCAGAGAAAATAAGATGTCAGGTCTCATATTTGATAAATGGTCACCTGCCTCCCCATTGAGAGCATTAGCATGCTTTGCCTTTCAAGTTCTTAAGTGCCGCTGCTCTGTGAAATGAGTTGGTTAGACTAGGAACATTGACCTATGGATGGACTCACGTTTCCATCACTCTGGATTAAAAATAATAGGTGTTGGGGCCTAGGACACAGAGAACTCTGGGGCTGAGTAGGTGACATGTGAGATGTGCAGGTAACTAATGATATGTCAGAGGTGGGTCATGGAACAATTCACTCGGGAGGTGGCATTTGAACTGTGTCTTGAAGGATAGACAGAATTCTCTATGCAGAGAAGTATCAGTACATAGGGAAAAGTGAGGCAGTACGCTATGATTTGACACATGCACTCTTTCAGCCTCCCTATAGTCTAATGAGATAAGTCCTGCTAATATCCCCTTTTTGCATTTGAGGAAGCTGAGCTCCGGAGGGGCGGAGTCTCTTGCCCACAGACATCCTGCACCAAAGTGCTGAAGCCAGGCTCTGAAGCGGCTGCGTGGCTTTGAAGCCCACTCTCCTTCCCCGCAGAGTTCCACGCAGGGGAGCTGGGGATGATAGAATTGGAAAGTAAACTTGAATTCACTGAAATCAATGAGCAAGAGCATTTATAAAAATAGAATTGGAACCTTTTCTAATTTTCTAGCCCTTTCATTTGCTTTCATTTGACTGAGTCGTGTAGTTATTTTTGCCTTCACTTTGAAAGTGAAATCTCTGCAGGTTAGGGAAGCGGTCATATGACTGATAACTCCTGTTGCCTTCAAACTCCAGGTCAGCTATTTCCAATGTCTGGTTTCGGGAAGAAAACAAATCTTCTTGGAGGAGAAACTGGGAGAAGTTGGTAATCAAACAGGGGAACAGGGAGAAAAGGGAAAGGGGCCACAGGAAAACAAAGGTGATAAATATTACGTTGATGTTCAACGTTCGTATCAACCAGACTCTGAGAGTTTGTATGCCCCAGGGTTCCTGTGGACACTGGGAGTGGATAGTCTCTGGCACTTGCTTAAGAGGAGCTCAAGTGATAAATATAAAGAATTGCTCTAAGTGCCCCAAAAGAACGACTCAGAGTAGAAATAGAAACAAAGCTCAAAAGAAGCCATGATATTTTTCAGAGTAGAAACAGAGATGCTTAATAATTTACTTCATTGCAGGATCCAAGGTAACACTTGAAAGCTTCAATAAATAAACATAATGGGCTCCCTTTAAAAATGTATTGGTTGGCAATTTATTTACTCATGTATATGCACCTTATGGTATGTGACATGTTGCCCTTCCTCTCTTCGAGGAAAAGTGCTCTATAGGACTCTCTAATTAGTGCTGTCAGCAAAGGCCAGAAACTCTTTCCTTTCCATGCTTAATTCCTCTGCATTCTGCAGTCTTCTAGGTCTGCTTTTCCTTCTCCGTTTCTTATTTATCTCCCCTCTCTCTTGGTCTCTCTTTCTCTCTCTCTTTCCTTGTATCTCTCTTGGTTTCTCTCTCTCCTTTCTTTTCTTTATTTCTCTTACTTTCTGTTTCCCTTCTTTCTTTCCTTTGTTCCTTCCTCCCTCCTTCCTCTCCCTCCCTCTCTTCCTTGCTTGCTTCCTTCCTTCTCATTCATTCATCACATTTCAACAAATTACAAAAAATCTGGCCCCGAGAGCTCCCAACTGCATGGGGGAAAACATATAATAAAAGTATGATATAGTGCTACTGGTATTATAAATTATGTATATAGGTAGTTTATATATTAGGGCCAGATGAAATTCTAGGCACACAAGTGATAGATGAGTGAAAATTAGTAGAGACTTTCTAGAAAGCAGTTTGAAAATATATAGCCAAAGTTTTAAAAGTGGACATCCAAATTATCCCATTAGTTCCACCTTGGGCAATCTATCCCAAATGATCAAGGAAAAATGAAGTTCTTTAATATGGAGAAAGCTTCATGCAAAAGATTTTTATCATGTTTATTACAGCATTATGTGTTACAAAAAAATACCACCCAAAACCAAATTTACCTTAACCAAAAAACTCAAATTGTTTAAAAAATAATGTTGCATCTATCAACCAGGACAATTCTTTCTGAAGTAGGGGTTGGAGGGGGATTCTAGAAATGTTTCCTGAAAGAGTAGACAAGTGAACAAAGTTCTGGGTCCATAGACAAATGATTACTCCAGAAAGAGCATCAGCAAATAATTTTGAACAACTGCTAAATAATATGCAGTATACTAGATGCTTTGACATACTTCTATTTTATTACCCTTTATTGAACACCTATTATGTGGCAGTTTGCTAAATTTTTAATTTGTGCTTTGACATATACAACCTTAATTAAGTGTCCCAAGAATTCTGTAAGGATAGTATGAATATCCTTCGTTTAAATGTCATGAAAATGAAGCTCAGCGAAAAGAAGCAACTTGCTCAAGGTCAAACAAAGTAGTCATAGTTGTGGGACCCAAGCATAGGTCTCCTTGTTCAAAGTTTGGTGCTTCTATGAGTACTTTGGCTGACCTGATGGTGATTTGTGTATTGACACATGATAGAGTATGCAAAACTCATAAGCATCCATACATACAGAAGTGGAGAAGGTGCTTATTCCAGACCATTGTGTTAATTTGTTTCCCATTTGGAAAAAGGTTATACACCATTATTAAGTGAGCAGTGTTCCTCTTTGGGAAGCCTACGTCAAGACAGTAGTCAAGTCATGAAACATTGGCAATGGCCGCTCACTGCAGTTAGTGCTGAAAGGCTGGTCAGGGCCGCAATGTCCTGCCATCTTAATTGAATCAGATGTGACCACCATGGTTTTCACCACAGGTAGGCTCAGCTGCCCAGAAGAGGATCATGTTTGGTTTAATCAGATGCTGTCAATGTCACTTGGCCTAATCAGATGCTGTCACCAATGAGAAATGACTACAGGAATAGATTTCATGGCAGTTTCAAAAGCATGTCTATACACACTTGGAATATCACAGTAATTGTATAAAGTAGACCCCGCAAGTTTTAGCACCCTCACTTGACAGATGAGGAAATTGATGTCTGGTGAATGTACATGCTATGGCAGTACTGTAAATTAGTGCATTCATTTTGGAAAGTAATTTGAGCACACATATACAGCAACTTAAAAATATGCATATTCTTTTACCCAGTAGTTTCACTTTGGGGAAACAGTCCTGAGGAGAGAATCCAAAAATCTACAAAAAAGCTGTGTGCCCAAGACATTTGTAGCAATATTATTTAAGATAACAATAACTGGAAACCACCAGCATGCTCAAGCCTAGGGCAAAGATTAAGGAAATTAAGGCAAACCCACTCTATAGACTGTTACAGAGCAAATAAAATGGTCTTTTAGCAAAAGGCTTTTAATAAAATGGGAACATGATAACATATAACATCAAATAAGGAAAATAAATTATGCATACAACAATAGTGTGGTGATAACTATATAAAATTGCTAAAAGGAAATATTCCAAAGTGTTGACAGTGATTACCTCAGGGTATGGAATAGTGATTTCTCAATAACATACTAGTAATTTTTAAGACGTAGTGTTGGGAACAATTACAGTATACCAGGTTCTCGTCTAAGGATTTTGCATGTATTTACTTATTAATTCCTCATAGCTCTGTATGGACTGAATGTCTGTGTCCCTGCAAAATGCCTGTGTTAAAATCCTTGTTCCTAGTGTGGTTGGTCCTAGGGAGTGGGGACTTTAGGAGGAGATCGGGTAATGAGGGTAGAGCCCCCACCAATGTGTTCAATTCCTTACAAAGAGCCCCAGAGAGCAACCTTGGCCTCCTTCTACATGTGAGAACACAGTAAGAAGCCTCAGGCTATAGGCTGGAGGAGCGCCCTCTCCAGCACCTGACCACACTGGCACCCTGGTCTTAGACTTCCAGCGCCCAGAACTGTTAGAAATAAATTTCTGTTGTTTATAAGCCACCAGTCTATGGAATATTTGTTACAGCAGCCTGAAGTGCCCAAGACAATATCCTAGTAAGACAGGACTGTTACAGATGGAGCTGAGCACAGTAACCGCCCTCTGCCTCAGGCTATCAGGGGCAAAGCTGGGCCTCCAAGTCCAAGGTCAGTTGCGCACAGCGAAGTCCCTGTGGCCTCGCTGTGACTGCTAACAAACACAAAGTGCTTACTAGGTTTCCAGTTCTCACCTTAATCATCTTGTTCATCTCTCGCATCAGCACCATAAGGAATATAGTATGATTATTCCTATTTTACAGCTAAAGCAGCTGGTGTCTGAAGACATGGAAGTTACTTGCCGAAGGAGGTCCCACAACCCCGGTAAGGGCAGGCTGACTCGATTGACCACGACAAAAAACTGCTGCTTCTTGGGATGCATGTCTGTCCTTTTGCAAACTTTCTGCAGTGAAGGTGCTTTTCACTATTTTTTCAATTAAATGTCACCTACCCACATCCATCCTGCCTATTATTTATTTATTTCTTTTTTACATGCTCATTTATTTATTTTGAAAGAGAGAGAGAGCAAATGGGGAGAGTGGCAGAAAGAGAGGGAGACAGAGAATCCTAAGTGGGCTCTGCAGCTGTCAGTGCAGAGCCCAATGCAGGGCTCAAACCCACCAACTGTGAGATCATGACCGGAGACAAAACCAAGAGTCAGACGCTTGGCTGACTGAGCCACCCAGGTGCCCCTGTTGCCCATTGTTTCAAATAAAAATTTTTTCGAACCCATTGATGCCTAATCATTTATGTATTATCTATGGCTGCTTTTGCTAACAGTAGAGTTGAGTAGTTGAGACACAGAACATCTGGCCCATAAACCCTAAAAATTTAATGTCTAGCCCCTTATAGAAAACATTTGCTGACTCCTGATTTAAATCATCACTGAACTTGTAAGGAAAACAAAAAGAACTAGAATCCTGGTCTTTCCAGCTATTGATTGCTTGGAGGAAGTAGATGGGAAGGGAAATGAGGAAATGTGCCTATAAATGAATTTGTATATGTAATATAGTCATGCCCCAAATCTGCCCCAAATCAGTTAGCCCTCTCTCTTCTCAGATCAGACCAGACTAGTAAACTCTAGAACAAATGGTATGACTAGCACATTGTTTTAATCTCTAAACCATTCCATGAAAGCCTGGACAATCATAAAAGCGGCAGTGAATGACTCTGGGGTCCTTTGTAAATTGCCAACATTAAAACCACTTTGAAAGATTTGGGTGTGTCTGCAGGATGAAAAATTTGAGCAGACAAATGAGAATTGAGAGTGTTTTTAAAGAGCATTCCAGTCATTTCAGAAGTTTCCCATCTAAACAAAAATGCAGTAAATGGGAAGACACACCCTTTAGAAGTAGAAGAGTTTTCCTGCCAAAGTGGGCCTTGGGGGCATTCCAGATTGAGAGAGGGGTGGAATAATACTCAGTAACCCCCCGAAATTGAAGTAAAGTGTCTGAGAGGCCAAAGAACAGACAATACAGCCTTTGGACAGTAAAGCTGAGCTATAAGCAACTAGAGACAAGTCAGGTTTTATGCTAGATCAGTCTCTGTCTCCTTGGGCTGGGGAAGGTCCCATAAACACAGAAAGAAGTTTAAGGGGGTCTCAAGAAGTGAGAAGAGAGAGAGAAAGAACATCTTTTGAATACTACTGTATGAGTTTTACATACTCTATTATATTGTCCTCAGACATTATCTTACAACATTTCTTGGTGCTATCTCCAATTTACAGATAAGGAAACTGGGGTGCAGGGAGACCATAGAACTTGCTCATAGGTTACATATCTAACTACAACAATGACTTTCTGAGTGCCATGTAGTTTAGTGGTTTAGAAGATAGACTCTAGAGCCAACAATTTTAGGGTTGTTTCTCAATTCTGTCACTTACCCTAAGTAAATCACTTAACTTCTCTATGGCTCATTTTCTTTACCTGTAAAGTGGGGATTACAATTGCCCTCACCTTAAGTAGACATGAGAATTTGTAGTGCTTAGAACACTGGCACATAGTGGATACAAGATATGTATAAGATAAGTAATATAAGTACAAGATAAGTAAAACTATGTGTGCTAGGCAGTGTCCTAAAGTACCTCATATACTTTATTCATATAATCCTAAAACAACCCTATAAAAGAGCTATTCCCCATTTTATAAATGCAAAAGCTGAGGTCCCAAACAAGCAGTTTGGTAGAGCCAAGGGTCAAATGCAAACAAACTCCAGAGCTGACGTGTAACCATATCACTCTACTGCCTGTACCTCTAGAGCTTGTTTCCCATGCTCACGATCTAGATGTCTTATGACTTGGCATCCTCCTTGGTGCTGTAGCTCTGTTTGGGCCCATGTTCCAGCATGGAAGACTCAAATGGCCCCAAAGCATCAAAGTCTGGCTATCCCACTTCACCCTCTTTCTCCTATCGTTGTTTGTCCTGTGTCTGGACCTGAATCCAAAGGCTCTCTCTTTATCAACCCTCAGAGGCTGTGTGCCCTGTTTACATTAACACAGAAAGACTCTGCTCAGGATAGTTTTTAGCTGGGCTTTTTTAGTGCCCTCAACATGCTCTGAGAAGAGGATAGTCAAGCAAGGAAACCTGGCCAGGAGACTGTACTAAAGCTAAGAAGTCTTGGCAACTGAAACCTAAGGATGAGGTTCAAGGCCTGTGCATGAGTTTGCTCGGGCTGCGATATCAAAGTGCCACAGGCTGGGTGACTTAAGTAACAGAAATTTATTCCTCACCGTTCTGGAGACCAAGATCAAGATGTTGGCACTGTTGCTCTCTTCTGAGGCTCCCTGTGCCCTAACCTTCTCTTTTTATAAGGACACCAGTCATATTGGATTAGGGCCCAGTCATATGACCTCATTTTACCTTAATTACCTCTTTAAAGAGGCCCTATCATCAAATTCAGTCACATTCTGAGACACTGGGTCTCAGGACTTCAACAGCTGGTCCTTGGGAGGAATACAGTGTAGCTCATAACAACCAGACTCCACCACTTTTTATGACTTTGGGCAAGACATTTAACTGCTCCAGTCTTTATTCTAGATAAATCTATTAAATGCAACAAGGAAACAAGATTGTTGTGGAAGGCAAAGGAGATTCTAAAGGACTATACAAACATCTGAACCTGCAAATTTGTCTTGCCTCGAAAGACTATATAAAACACACAGAGATGACAGTAATTGGGATGACATCCTTGGGATCTCTAGCTTCAGACATTGTACTTTAAGGGGAACATTGGCAAACTAGAGTAACCAGTTTGAGAGAGACCAGAATGATGAAGGAACTGGAGGAGAGGACATGGAAGGAACAGCTGAGTAAAGTAAGATATTTGGGCCAAAGAAGAGATGAAGAAGGAGGATGTAGAGAGCCATCTTAAAATACTTGTTTACTATTATGATGAAATGGGGATAGAACAAGTCTGCTTGGTTTCAGAGAGGAGATCCAATGACAGAAATTTATAGGATGGAATATTTGGGCCCAGTAACAAGTGGAGTGGAGTGGAGCATCCAGAGTGGAGGTACTAAGTTTCCTTTCTTAGAAGGAATAAGGCCCAGGTGTTTTTCTAAGCATCTACTCTGCCAAACATGATGTTGAGCAATGTCACATAGAGTTGAGTGGGGACAGTCAGTCTGCAGGGACAGAAGGTTGGAATAGCTGGTCTCAGAAGTCTCCTCAATGTTTAGTGAGGTTCTCTCTCCCATGAACGATACTGCCTATGAGGAAGGGAAACTTAAGCAAGCAAATTTTAATTGATGGAGTCATCTTATAAGGAAACAGAAATTCTCATGAGACTTACTGCAAAAAGTATAAACTTTTCATAAAGGACTATGATTGGAAACTAAAGAGTTTTCAGAGATAGAAGCAATTTCTCTCCCTCCCTCATTTTGCATGGCTCTCAAATGGCCCCCTCAGCCTCAGAATCCAGCTCACCTTCCAGGTTCAGCACACGCAGCTAATTAACTAGATCTTCTTTCAGCTCCAAAGGAGCCCAGCTTGTGTGGGATATGCATGTGTGGTTCAGAGAGCCTCGGAATGGCAGGCTGGGGTAGAGGGGTTTCATTGTTTGGGGAGCTGTCATGACCCATCCTTATGGGAGGGGCTCAAAGCTTTCAGAACATGGGGCTGGGTAACTGCCCTAAACCTTGTTCACATCAGGATTTCTCAAACACCCAGATGGAGGTTTCTGACTTCATCTTCCTTCAGAGATTCAGATTCCACAGGTATTGGATAGAGTTTGTAAATCTATATTTTTTAATTGCTCTCATGGGTGATGCTAACAAAAACCACTGTACTTCATTGTGATTCTGTCCATCATGCTGCTAAGTTACCCATTTTTTAATCAAAATGCACCCTAATCTCATAGGAATGTGTTTGTATTCCAAACATGACATCTTTCAAATTATATTTACCCCAATTTTGTTTATACCCTCAATTTAGTTATGTGGTCCTGGAGGGCACAGATTATTTCTCTCTCATTTTGCCAGCTCCTATGAGCATTCACCACAGTGTCTGGCACAACGCTGATTCCCATAGAATCAATATGGTTCTGAGAACCTACAGAAAGCTGCATTAATAAGATGTTTTCTACCTCCCCGATCCAGGCAGGGAAACCCACTCAGAAAATGCCTAATTGTTCTGTGATTCGACATAGCTGGGTAGCCAGGCTAGGATGAGGGTGATTAATTACAAGCAGCATGCTGTGCTGCCCTAGAGGCTGGTAGCCTATGTTACACAGTCAATTAGCTACCAGACACAATCATCTAGGTTGTTATTTATTACTGGGTATGTCTGAGCAGTGAATCCTGTGAGGCAGAAAACAAGTGAGGGGATCTGTCACTGTGGGCCTCCAGGCAGGAAAACCAGAGAACATGTTACAGGGGAGGGGGAAGCACGAGGGACCCCTGAATAGGGGCAGTTCTCTCCGAGTCAGGCAGCTGGAGAGGCTCCAGGTCCTCCCACCTACAGCTCTTAATACACAAGTTGAGGAGAAGCTAAACACATTCAGTTCAGCCAGGGTGTGCAAGGCACCAGGGAGGCCTCAGGGGTAGAGAACACAGAAAGCAGTAAGAGCCATCCGTGCATGGGAAGTCTGCAAGCTGATGGGTGAGAAAGAGGCATTCACTAGAGGAAACAGGCATCACAATAAGAGCTTTAAGCAGCTTTACGTGGCATCAGTAGATGGGTTGTAGATTAGAAATCATCAGGCAGCTTACAAGTTGTATGGATCATCATTGATGGACGTTAAAAGAATATCATTTTCTGGGCCCCTGGGTGGTTCAGTCAGTTAAGTGATCAACTCTTGATTTTGGCCCAGGTCCTGATCCCACTGTGTGTGAGTTTGAGATCCATGTCAGGATCTGCGCTGGCAGCATGGAGCCTGCCTGGGACTCTCTCACTTCCTTGCTCTCTGCCACTCCCTCACTTGCTTGCTTTCTCTCAAAATAAATAAACTTAAAAAGAAAAAAAAGAATATCACCTTTGACAAGGGTGATCTGGAAGAAGGTGGAGTGCCGGCCAGACCTGGAGGGTAAAGGGAAGAGAATTGCAGGGGAGAGGAAAAAAGGAAGCTTAGGCTTTATAGACACCTTCTCTCAGACACTATACTTGACATTGTGAAAGACAGTGCTACACAGTGGAAACAGCATGGATACTAGGGCCAGATTCAACTTGACTTTGAAAATCCTAGTTCTGCCACTTACCCTGGGCTAATTTCTTAACCCATCTTGTGCTGTTTCCTAATCTACCATAAGGGAAAAAGATGTTTATCTCAATGTGTGGTTACAAAGATGGATTGAGATAATCATGTATGTGAAACACCTGGCAGGTGTTCAGAAAGCAATACCTGGTGTTCTTATTCTCGTTGCTCAAAATGACTTTCACAAATCTAGCTTATCCATTTCACAGATGAGAACACTAAGGCATAGAGAAACGATGTGATTTATCCAAAATGACAATCTGGAAAGCGATGGATTTAAATTCATATCTGTTTGACTCCAAAGTACATGCCTTTTCAAGTACATCTTAGAGAGAAGGGGGTAACAGAATATATTTAAGGGAAAGTGAATACAACATTTTGTGGGGAAGTGAAAGTTCACAGAAAGAGGTATTGCTCACTCATGCTAACAAATTAGTCCAGGATCAAACTTATCACTGGCTTCAATTGCATTGAGCTTCCTGCACACGTCTGCCCTCCTTTCTTTTCTGCACCTCTGACCTGTCATTTCCTCCGGCATCTGCCACTCTAAATGGCCCTGTCTTCCACTAGCTTCTGTTTCTCCCTACTATCCTTAGGCTCTTGTTTATGTTCTGGAGGGTCTACCACAGCTTGGTGATGTTTTGAAGAACTTTTTTCTCTTCTCCATAAACTGAGTTTTATTGTGTCCCCTCTCCCTGGACACAAAGACACAACTGTGAAATATCATACTTAGCCATTTTATCCACAGTGAGGTCCTGTGCCAGAGGAGAAGCAGGGAAAACAGATTTAAAAACCATTCCCTAAGGGATCAAGGACCAACAGCCCCTCTTCCATGCTCAAGCTCCAGGACCGAGTCCAGGTCCTTGGGCTAGACTTCCGTCATTAGGATGAACTGTCTCTCTGGTGTCAATCCACCACCATTTGTAATTTTGCTCCAAAAAGACCACCTACCCACACCTCTGCATGAAACCTGTGCCTGACTGTGTTTGGCCTTGGGAATTGGGAATCAATTATTCTCTAGGAGGTTCCTCAACTACTAAGTAACTTACCATGTTATACATACAGTGACCTGCTGGTTCCATACGTCCATTTTCTAGTCACTTCTGAGTATCAGTTCCAGTGTAGCTGTTTCCCCTGCTGAAATATTGTTCCTGTTATTACTCTTTTGGGTTCCAGCTATACAAGCTGATTTCCTTAGGCAGGAAGCCCAGATGCTTCTTTTCCTTCTTCCTCTTTTCCTCTCCATCTTCATCCTTTCTTCATCCTTCTTCTTTTATAGGAATTGTTGGGGGCACCTGGGTGGCTCAGTCTGTTAAGCATCCAACTTTGGCTCAGGTCATGATCTCACCATTGGGTTCAAGCCCTGCTGATAGCTCAGAGCCTAGAGTCTGCTTCAGATTCTCTGTCTTCTTTTCTCTCTGCCCCTCCCTGCTCACACTCTGTCTCTCTCTCTTTCAAACATAAATAAACATAAAAATTTATAAAATAAATAAAAGAGGAGTGCACCTGGGTGGCTAAGCGTCCGACTTTGGCTCAGGTTGTGATCTCATGGTTCATGGGATTGAGCCACACATAGGGTTCTGTGCTGACAGCTCAGAGCCTGGAGTCTGCCTGCTTCGGATTCTATGTCTCACTCTCTCCCTGCTCCTCCCCCACTCATGCTCTCTCTTGCTCACACTCTCAAAAATAAACAAATATTTAAAAAAATTTTAAGAAATTTATAAAATAGGAATAGTTGTTATCTCTGAATCTTCCAGAAAGAAATCTTTATCATTTCCTCCAAAACAATAATGTTTAATATGCTGCTGGACATTCAATACCAAAACCAGGACTTAAAAGAAACTGTGAACTAAACTCCCAAGGGGTCTATCCAGGAGAGAAGCATTTCTTGGAACTTCAGCCCTGTTAGGTAGGAATGATGACAGGAGGCTCTGCTGATAGAGCAGTGGTTCTCAAAACCTAGTGGGCATCAGAATTACTCAGTGTCTGCAATATCTACTGGGTTTCCTGTTGGTGTTGGTGCTGCTGGTATGGGGGCCACTCTGAGAACCGATGTATTGGAAGATGTATGTACTCCTGCATTGCTGAAGTTTAGCTAGCTGTATTAAGCTTCTGGGAAGCTCTCCACATTTCCTTCCATCGACCTTCTGCTCTTAGTTAGGGCCAGGAATGGTTTCTGGTTGGCTTTTCCTGACACTGACTTTTCCAAATGGTAAAAACAATCTCCCTTTGAGAGTCAACTCAAATGGTACCAGAGTGACCCTATTTAGCATGCTCTAAAAAAAAGTTGACTTCTCAACCAGAATAGCTCATTTAAGCTTAATAGCCAGGGGAATGTCAAGTGTGTAAATTATGGACATCTTGAGCAACAGGGAAAGCTGACATGGAAATACTATTAGAAGTGTCATGTCGCTTTTTCCTTTGGGATATAAAGAAGAGAACTTTAACTTACAAAGTCACTTCCTATTTACTGTTTAACAGCCCTCCTCCCTCATGCCTTATTTGCGCATGGATAAGCTCACATGGCCAAAAGCTAGCTATATGTCATCTTTATCAAATGATATGGTACATTGATTTTTTTTTTTTAAATAGAGCTGAAAATTCTGGCTTCATTCAGAAAAGAGAAAAGTTGACGGAAAAAAGAGATGTCTTCCTTTTTACTCAGAGCCCAAGATGAAACTGTAATTGGTTCCTTCTCTATAGGATTCCACCTAAGTTTATTTCCCTTGATCAGAGTCCTTTCAGCAAGGCTCTCCATCTAAGACAGAGGGCCTGGGACAACACTGGACAGTTCCGGGCCCTGAAGTAGTGCTCCTTCCATAGTGTGTACCACAGGATATAAGCAGGTATTAAGTAGGAAAAGTTTCAGAGTCAAATATGTTTGAAAAATACTAGATTAAACACGTTTATTTATTATAGGACTTCTTGGAGGCTTTATCTTGATGGTTATTGTAGATCTCTTAGAGCAGGGATAATTCTGTAGAAGTCTTATAAATTTATTTTTTTTCAGCAGGCATTACAGCCATATGGTTCAAGGGTATACACTTCAAGAACCTTTTCTTCTACACATCCACTTTATCTCACTACAAGCAACATTATTATTTTTTGGTGTATCTTCCCAGGAATATTTTATTCATGTATAACAAATATATATATCTTCCATCTGTCTCTGAACAAATGGTATCATGTTTTAAACACTAGCATACACCTAATTTTTTCTTACTAAATATTTTTTTCTATGTTAGTACTCTAAAAATCACCTTAATTTTCTAACAACATTGTAGTATTCTGTTTCATGGATGTGCCAGTCCTGTCTTTTGTGAATATGTACTTTTTTCTAATTTCAAGTTATTAGAAACATTACCACAATAAATACTTTCATACATAGATTTTTTTACGTACATGAGACACATTTCCAGAAGTGGAATTGCCATGTTAATATATCTACAATACAAAGAAGATGAGTGCACCATACCAAATTTTTAGAGATTTGCCAAAATGATAGGTGAAGAATATTTTTCTCAGTGTAGCAATAATGTGCATTTTCTTATTATGAAGTATATTGAACAGTCTTTCATATGTTTAAGAGACATTTGTATTTATTTTTCTGTGAACTATTTATGATCTTTGCCAATGAGTTGTTGGTCTTGTTTTTATTGATTTATAAGAACTCTTTAGGTGTTATAAAATTAGCCCCTTGTTTTTGTTTTGTTGTGTTTTTTAAGTAATCTGTACATCCCATGTAGGACTTGAACTCAAGACCCAGAGATTGAGAGTCACATGCTCCACCAACTGAGCTGGTCAAGCACCCCTAGCCCTTTGTTTAATGAGTTGAAAATATTTTTTTCTAATTTGTTTTTTGCCTTTTATCTTTAAACATGGTGATTTTTACCATCCAGAATTTTTTTTAAATATAAACAAGATTATTCATCCTTTGGGGCATTTTATTATTATTATTATTATTATTTTTGTTTTAATGTTTATTTTTTGAGGGAGACACAGAACCTGAAGTAGGCTCCAGGCTCTCAGCTGTCAGTATAGAGCCCGACATCTGGCTCGAACTCACAAGGGTGAGATCGTGACCTGAGCTAAAGTCGGACACTTAACTGACTGGTGCCCCAAGACTTTGATATATTTTAAAAATCATAGTTAGGGGCACTTGGGTGGCTCAGTCGGTTAAGCGTCTGACTTCGGCTCAGCTCATGATCTCACGATTTGTGGGTTCGTGCCCTGTGTCGGGCTCTGTGCTGACAGCTAGCTCAGAGCCTGGAGCCTATTTCAGATTCTGTGTCTCCCTCTGTCCCTCCCTCTCTCTGACCCTCCCCTGCTCATGCTGTCTCTCTCTCAGAAATAAATAAAACATTAAAAAAATTTTCTTAAATAAAAATAAAAATCATAGTTAGAAAGATTTTCCTGCTCTGAACTTGTGGAAGAATTTTTCCACAATTTCTTTTAGTACTTTTATATTTTCATTTTTACATTTAAATAATTGATTCTTTTAAACTTAATAGTAGGGTAAAGTGTAGTTTATACACCTGTTTTTTTTTTTCTAGATGGTTAACTCGTTGTACTGACAACAATTATTAAATAATTCATCTTGTCTTCAATGTTTTGAAATACTACTTTTTTGTTTATTAAGTTTCTGTATTTATGTCTATTTCCAAACTTATTTTTAAAAAAGTTTATTTATTTTGAGAGAGAGAGAGAGTGAGGGAGTAGTAGAGAAAGAGAGTGGAGACAGATAATCCCAAGCAGGCCCATGATGTCAGCACAGAGCCTTATACAGGGCTTCATGTCATCCAACTGCCAGATCATGACCTGAGCCGAAGCCAGGAGTCCGACTTGACTGACTGAGCCACCCAGGCACCCTTCTATGTCCAGACTTTTAATTGTTATTTGAATCATTTTTCTATTTATACACCAGTAGCACACTTTGAATTATCAAGGCTTTATAGTATGCTTTAATATCTGGTATCTCTTGTTCCCATGTCACTCTTCTTTTTCAGAATTTTCCTGGCTATACATTTTTGTTTATTTATCCAAATGAACTTTAGAGCTAGCTTGTCTGATTTTTTAAGAAACATTCCAGTCGGTATATTTATGGAATTGTTTTAATCTTATAGATTACCTGCTGAGAATTGACATCTTTTTGAGATGGTGGCTTCCTTTCCAACGATATAGAATGTTTTTTTTTAATTTGGTTAAGCCTTTTGAATTCCTCAAAAGAGTTTGTAATTTTTATTATATAGCTCTCACATATTTCTTATTAAATTTATTTCTAGGTATTTCATCTTTTGTTGCTATTATGAATGGGATTTTTCTGCTACGCTATGAAGCTTTTATGGGAAGAAATCTTAGGAGACTAGTGGGCTGTAGGATCATCTTGGGAAATACTGCTTGACTTTGTGCATCCTCTTTGCTCTAAATAATGTGTGGCCTAGATGGAAAATGACACTTCCATAGAGCATCCAGAGGCCATGTGAGGAAGGGAGGAGGAAGACCATTCTTTTGCCATTGGAAGCGGTTTGGTCCCATCCTGTGACACAGAATATCTCAATTGGAAGATTGTAAAAGATCAAGCAGTTAAATCCTCTCACATGGAGTTGAGAAAATAAATGGTCAAAGAGAACAAATAAGCTGCTGGGGTGGGATGGAGCCTGGGTTCTGGGCCGTGTCTGTGGATGTCTGGGGCTTCCTGTAGCTGAGCTTCCAGGTTGCCATTAATAGGCAACACCCTCTTATTCCATCCTGGATTTCTTCATGATTTCCTAAAGGCTTGAGGGAGCATATCCAATATCTATTTTTCCCTCATACCAGATGCTGTGTCACCCACTGCATATACACTTGTCTTATTGACACTACTCATTCCCATCTTTTAACCCTGCCCAATCTTGATTAACTTGTTTTTCTATTCCAGTAGAACTTTTATCTCTTTTCTATACCCAGATAAATGATTGGGTCAATTTGTCATTGTATGTGCAGTCAAAGCTTGGTTATCTGCTATGTGTGTGAACCATGGCTAAGCTGCAATGGGGACCTGAAATGAGGGTGTCTGGAAGATTCAAAATGGCTGTGATTGTAGAACAGGAGCAGGGACGAGGCACCAACCTTTCTCCTTCAACCCTCAACCCTTCCCATCTCAGGTAATAGGAGTCCAACTGTGAATTTTCTTTAAGCCTGATTTAGAGTTGTTGACAATTCATTAGTCTTTCTTTGATTTCCACAATCTCCTTCCCATGTCCCTTCCTAGCTAATTAACAGTTGGCTGCAGTTAGCCATAAAGATTTTTTAGTGATGATAATCATATCAGCAACATTTTCCCATGTAACCTGGTAGAAGGAATACTGACTTACGGAGGCAAAAGGCCTGGACTGACATTTGGCTCTGATGGTTACTAGTTGCGTGACCTAAGGATGGCCACATAAGCTTTCAGCCCTGTTTCCTCCTCCCATTATTGGGACACTGAATAAATGCACTGCAGTTAAAACATATGAATTATAGGGGTGCCTGGGTGGCTCAGTCAGTTAAGCGTCCAACTTTGTCTCAGGTCATGATCTTACAGTCCATGGGTTCAAACCTCGTGACAGGCTCTGTGCCGACAGCTCAAAGCCTGGAGCCTGCTTCAGATTCTGTGTCTCCCTCTCTCTCTGCTCCTCCCCCACTCGCTCTCTGTCTCTCTCAAAATAAAATAAAGACATAAAAAATTTTTTTAAAAACATGAATTATAGCCATATGCAAAAATCTGGAGACATCTTAGCAATATGGTTTTTGTGTTTATTTTGTTTGTTCATTTTGAAGCTAACTCAAACTTATGAAAAGTTACAAGTACAATCCAAATACCTTTCTTTTTTTTCCTGATACATTTGAGAATAAGTTGCCAATCTGATATTTCCTCATCCTTGAATACTTTAGGGTATATTTTCTACACATAAGGGCATTCTTTTACATAACTACAATATAACCATCATAATCAGGCAATTATATTAGTGTTTGACCACTATGTAATCTTCAAACCCTACTTGAGTTTTTTCAGGTATTCCAAAATGCTTTTAAGAGCAAAAGAGTCTAGTTCACAATCACATAGTGCATTTAGTTGTCATGTTTTCAGTCTCAATCATCTGGAACAGTTCTTCAATTTTTCTTTGACTTTCACGACCTTTACACTTTTGAAGATTATAGCAGAGTTATTTCATAGAATGTCCCTCAATGTAACAAATTGACATTTGTCTGATATTTTCTCATGATTGGATTCAGGTTATGTATCTTTGGCAAGAATATCCCAGAAGCAATGCTGTGTTCTTTTCATTGCATCCTATCAAGCACATGATTTTGATTTGTCCCATTGCTGATGAAGTTCACTTTGATCCCTTGGTTAAGATGATGTGTGCCAAGCCACTCTTCTATGGAATTACCCTTTTTCCCTTTAGCAATATAATTCTAGGTAAAAATAGTAAGTCGGAAATTATAAACAGTATAATGCCTTTTTATAAAGTTAAAAATAACTAAACTTTAAACAATGCTTACTAGGAATATATATAGATGAGAGAAAACCACATAAAAGGAAAAGTAAATGAATGATGAACACAGGAATTAGGTTAGCAACTATGTTGGACAGAGGTGGGTGGGAGGGGAAGGAATGAACAGGTATGTGTAAGTTATTGCCAAGGTTCTGGCACAGATTGGTGTTGGTTGGCAAGTTCAAAGAGACTTATTATACTGTTGGAGCAAACAAGGTAAGAAGTAAAACAATGTCATGCTTGGACCTATGGTGACAGTGTATCAAGAACCATTGATTATGATTAATTCAATTCTATGTTCTTAAATTCCAATTTTTTAAAATGTAAAGATTTTTTGATAGGTACATAGTAGAAGCATATTGGGAGGAGAAAAGAGAATTTCTAAGGTCTCTCCAATAACCCCTGCCTCCAGCCCCAACTACAGTGATTATAGTTACGAGAAAGGAAACAAATATTCCAAATCCTTCTACTACCTTGGCCATAGCAGACTAGTTTGAGCCCAGAGAAGACTCTACAGACCTAGGAAAGCCATTAAAGCTTAGAGCATTTTGATAATAAAATCTAGGAAAATTTGTCTCCTTCCTGGAGCAATTTTGCATCCCCAGAACATTTGCATTTTTGCAGCTTCATTTCCCATTTGCAAGAATGCATATGAATTTCCCAATCTCCTACCTCACCAAAGCCCTGGCTCTTGCATGTGTGGGTTTGGCACAGTTGACACAGACAGGTCTTTTTTGTAGAGTCCTGGGTTCTAATCCCAGTAGAATTTTTTTTTTTAAAGTAAGCTGTATGTCCAATGCGGTGCTCGAACTCATGACCCTGAGTTCAAGAGTCACATGCTCTACCAAATTCCAGTTGCATTTTTATTTTTTTAATTTTAAATTAAAAAATATTTTTTAAGTTTACTTATTTATTTTGAGACAGAGAGAACATGTTGGGGAAGGGCAGAGAGAGAAGGAGAGAGAGAGAATCCCAAGCAGGCTCCACGCTATCAGCCCAGAGCCTGATGTCTGGTTCATCTCATGAAACATGAGATCATGACCTGAGCCTGAACCAAGAGTCAGATGCTTAAGAGACTGAGCCATCCAGGCATCTCTACCTGTCCCCCACCCCTCATTGCATTTTTAATTGCTGAGTGTCCTGAAACAAAGTATTTCCTTTGGTAGGCCTCAATTCATTTAAGTGGGATTATCTGCCCTTTTCTTTCCCCCAGAGATTCTCAGTTGGTAGGTCTGGGTAGAGCGTAGGCAGGCATATTTTGAAAAGGCTACTCAGATAAGAATCAACCCATTTGGGGCTTCTAGGTGGCTCAGTTGGTTAAGGGGCTGATCAGGTAATGATCTCTTGGTTTGTGAGTTGAAGCCCCATATTGGGCTCACTGCTGACAGTGCAGACCCTACTTGGCATTCTCTCTTTCCCTCTCTCTCTGCCCTCCCCCCTGCTCATATACTTGCACACAGTGCACTCTCTCTCTCGATAATAAATTAAAACATTAAAAAAAAAAAATCAGCTTCAGATTCTGTGTCTCCCTCTCCCTCTGCCCCTCCCCTGTTGGAACTCTGTCTCTCTTTCTCTCTCTCAAAAATAAATAAACATTAAAAAAATTTAGAAACAGAACTAGCTTAAAAAAATCAATGTACTTGTTGACCATCTATCTCACCCACACTTCCACATCCTTACTTTAATGCTTTTGTTGTCCTAGGTGTTCTCCTCTGCAGTCAGTGTGCATTGAGTTGTGGTTTTTCTCTGGGAAGTGACCACACTCCACAGAGGTGGGCAGCCAAGTATGCCCTGTCATCCAGACCCTTCCCAGTAGCCAATCCGTCTAGGACTTGTCACTTGACTCAAAATACGTGGGCTTTTCTTCTCTCCCCCCCCCCCCTTGCTCCGGGAATTTGGAATTGGGACAAAGGGATTCCAGTCTCAGTCTTAGCCATTCTTGTGAGTCTCAAAGGAAATTTCTGCACCGTAAGATTGGGTACCAATGAAGCTGACGAACGGAAAGGTGGGGGGGCTCCCAGAAGGGTTGTTTAAAGTGCGCGCACCATTCTCAAATGTTTCCATTTTTTGATTCTGGTCTCTCTGGATACCTGTTTTCTGTTTTTTTGTTTCTTGTTTTTCCCCTCTACTCTTATGTGATGGTTAATTTCATGTGTCAACCTGACTGGGCTAAGGATGCCCAGGTAGCTGATAAAACTATTTCTGGGTGTGTCCCTGAAAGTATTTCTAAAAAAGATTAGCATTTGAATCATTTCCTTGAGTAAAGCTGATTCCCCACCGGCCCTCTGATGTGTCTGAGCTTCAGGCAATCTCTTCAGATTTGGACTGAATTACAACACTGGACTTCTTGGTTCGCTAGCTTGCAGATGGCAGACTGTGGGACTTTTCAGCCTCCTTGACCACCTGAAACAGTTCCGATGATGGACCTCCTCTTTCTATGTGTATTGATCATATTTTATTGGTCCTGTTTTGCTGGAGAAACACACTGACTAATATGCCCTGAGTAGATGAGATGATGAGATAATAAAGACTCATTCATTTTGTTTAAGTTTTCTTTTTTTGAGATAATTTGCATCATAATTAGCTCCATACTGGCCACCTCTCAACGTCTCTTTCATCCTGGAAGACAACTTCACTGTAGGTGGATGGACTGTAGACCTAAAAGATACAGGTAGAAAACAAGCTGTTGAACTTGGTGGTGGAGGTAGGGAAGTCAGATAAATGTAAAAGTAAGCTTAAGTTCCTAGCTTGTCCAAGGGAGAGATACTTATTAATTTTACAAGTTAGAAAAACATGTGTGAGTGTGTGTGCTAAAAGTTTCACAGTAACCACTGGAAAGGTAAATATAAATATGGATATCTTGCAAATGAGTAAAGCAAAATAGATCAAACTGTATACCTTTGATACTATAGATCTCCCCATCAGATAAACAAACACAGAAACAGGAAGTTTCCCTCAATAAAAAGAGTAATGATATTAAATCAATAATGAAAATGCCACTTACATCCTATCAAATTGACAAACCAAAATAACAAACACACAAACAAAATTATAATATCTAATGTTTAGGTACAGAAACATGAACTCTATATGAACTTCTGGTGTGAATGTATATTGCTACAATCATTCCAGAAGGAAATTTGGCAACATACACCAAAGCCCTGATTTATGTATCTTGACTTTTGACCCAGAAATTCCACTTCTCAGAATGTATCCTAAGGAAACAATTAAGAAGGTAAATAAAAGTATTTATTCTAGCATGGTTTATAGTAGTGAAAATATTAAAATAACCTAAGTGCTTAAAATTATAGTGTTGTTATCATAAATCACGTTATTTCCATACTTCAGAAGACTATACAATGATTATCAATTATAATGTAGGTTATTATTTATTAGCATGAAATGGAAAGATATTCACAATACTTTTTCAAGTAAGAAATAGCAAGGTGTACAGGAATATGTACTGAATTTTCATAAAATTAATATGTATCTCAAATGCATAGAAAAATGTTGGGAAGAACTCACACCATATTAACTGATGTGTTTTCTTTAGGTAATAAGCTTGATTGTTCATTTTCTTCTTTTCAATGGTGCACTTGGAATTATGAGACTGAAACCTCTGGGTGAACTCTAAGTCACTATTTAAAAAGGTATCACTATCATAAAATGTGCCACTGTAAAAGATAGTCCATAACCTTTTGTATCCTGCTATTTCTTACTTACGTCCTCAACTCAGCTCTACTGCTGCCTTGCTGTGTGACCTGGGCAAGTTCCCTAACCTCTCCATGCTTCAATTTCCACATCTTTAAAATAATCATAGTCTTCCCTTATAAAGTTGTAATGAGCATCCATGAGTTAACATTTCTTAAGTGTAAAGCCTAATACGCGTCATGCTCCCCAAACATTAACTGTTGTTTTTAATACAATCACCCCTAACCCGGAAACAACAGTAGCCCCAGAGCATATGTGAGTATATGCATTTGCCTTCTGGGCACTTAGCTCATTCTGTATTGAAAATGGTTTGGGGGCACCTGGGTGGCTCAGTCAGTTAAGCCTCTGACTCGTGATTTTGGTTTCTGATCTCACAGTTCATAGGATTGAGCCTCACATCAGGCTCTGTGCTAAAAGCATGAAACCTGCTTGGGATTCTCTCTGTCTCCCTCTCTCTCTGCCCCCTCCCTGCTCTCTCGCTCTCTCTCTCTCAAAAATAAATAAATAAATATTAAAAAAAAAAAAAGAGAGAGAGAGGGTTGCCTGGGTGGCTCAGTCAGTTAAGCATCCGACTTTGGCTCAGTTCATGATCTCATGGCTCATGGGTTTGAGCCCCAAATCGGGCTCTGTGCTGAAAGCTCAGAGCCTGGAGCCTACTTCAGATTCTGTGTCTCCTTCTCTCTGTCCACTCCAGCTCATACTCTGCCTCTCTCTCTTTCTCAAAAATAAACATTTAAAATTTTTTTTAAAAAATGGTCTTTTAAAGTGCTCTCATATGAATCACTTCTGATCCTGTTCACTGCTCAGAACATATTTCATGTCACCCCTCCATTGCCCCCTCCTTTCCTGCCAGGAACTTTCTCTGTACTTAAGTCCATTCCCTTTTGCAAAGATACCATTTCATCTCTCTCCTGCCTCACGTCTAGTGAACGCATTTGTATTGTCAGCAGAGACCTTCTAAAGACAGAATATCTCAATTTAAAGGCACTATGAGGTTTGCAAATTCTGCTTTCAGGCCCTTCCACTCATACTCTAGAATCCTTCACACTTGATGACTAGGAAGGAAGCCAATCCTTGCTTATTTTCCTGGGACTTGGTTTTCAAGGGGCCGAGAGATGGAGAGCAACCATATATGGGGCAAACTTGAATTGGACACGTGCTTGGCAGCTGTAGCCACCAGGAAGAGAGAGGTCTGAAGGTAGGAAAAGGGAGGCAATTTTTGAACTGATTGCTGAGAACATCAACCCACAACTGGTTTTGACTTTTTAGAAATGCTCTAACCTCAGTTGTCAATGCTATTACCAGTGAAAAATAAACAAGCAAAAACTAAATAGCCCTGTGGATTTTACTATAGAAGGCGGATTGCCTTTGTGGCTACATTGGGACATTTCCAGAGAATTTCCCGTGAACACTAATAAGATAAATACTGACAAATGGGAAATACTAATTACTGGGAATCCTAAAATCTGAGAAATGCAGGTAAAATACAGGATCAGATCTTTTTGATATTACATGATTTGAAAAAAATTCCACTGAGCATTATTATGAAGAGACATTGTCTGCATTGCCTTAGTCCTCACTATGCGTGTTAGACAGCCATACCTAAAGGCACCTGAATTTCCAAAAAGGCTTTCATTCAACCATTAGTTCATTCACCAAACATTTGTTGAGGCACTGAAACTAGGGAGAGGGGTGATCAAGGAGACACTCTCCTTTCCCCTGAGGAGCTCACAGTCTAATGTGGGAGATAGGTGAATAAATGGATCATTATTAAAATTGTATACCAAAGGTTTGGGGGTATACAGGAAAGAATGAGGGCCATAGGCCTCAGGGGGATTGGTGGAGGTTTGAAGGAAAGTTTTTTCAGAGAGGAGAATGTTAACAGCACGTGACTGCAGACTGAGTAATTGAATAAAGACTGAGAGTTTGGTTGCTAAGAGCAACATGGACAAGGAAAAGCACAGTTTCCACTGATCTGGAAAAAGAGCTTTTGCAATGCAAGGTGTGATTCAGTGCATAGAGAGAGCTGCATCTTGTCCCTTTTGTGTCTAGCTCAGTGTTCTATTTTGTATTGGGTGAACTAAAGTGAAAAGGTGGTGATGAGAAACTAGGAAGAAGAGGATTAACATGGAGATTTTCTGATCGAGAGCTCACTTAAGGTTCTAACTACAATTTGACCAATATTTAAAGCAGTCTCTCAACCTCTGTACAACTGACATTTTAGACTGGATAATTCTGAGTTGTGGGGAGCTGTCTCTACATTGCAATATATTTAGCAAAATCTGGTCTCTACTGACCAGATGCCAAGAGTAATCTCCTAGTTTTAAGAATCAAGAATGTCTCCAGATATTGCCAAGTGTCCCTTGGAGGACAAAATCACCCCCTAGTTGAGAACTACCGATTTAGAAGATGGTAGCCAACATTATTCCATTTTGCTAAATGAAATTTTCATTGTACCAGGAGGGATTTGAGGTGTATATCAATGGGGCTTTCCTGAAAACAGGAAACAACATACATAGCCAATAGAAGATTGGTTAAATTAATCATGGTATACCTATATAATGAAATATTATATAGCCCTTTAAAATAATAGTATAAAAGTATATTAACATGGAAATATGGATCCAGATGAATTTTGTTTCAACATGTGTGCGTGTATATGTATTTGGCCCAGGCAAAAAAGCATGGGAAGACATATACCAAAATGTTAGCAATGAAAATCTTAGAGAGGGAAGAATTACAGGCTTTTATTTTCTTCTTTTGTTTCTGTTTTTTTCTACAAAAATACACTTTTTTTTTCCTAGAGGTAGATATGGGAGGAGAGAGATATACTACTTCTAGGCCTCAACAGTAGGGATTTGCTTGGTATGTTTGTTTCATTTTCCTGTTGACATTATATGCCAGAAGGGTGCAGCTCCTTTAGGGCTCTAGTATGTGGGGTTTTCTGGTAAAATTGGATAAAATTTACCTGAAGACTGAAGGATGCATAAACTGAGTTGTTCCTGCAAACTCCTCCTTCCAACCTGGAAGAGTTCAGATAAGAGAGCCACTCAGAAGAGTCTTGAAGAAAGTGTACCCAATACAGTGAGTGGCCTAAAAGACCCTCTTTCTGCAGATGACCCAATAAAGGGAAAGGCAGCCCAGGCTTCTCTTTGAGAACATTCATTCTTTGGCCTCAATTGACTGTAAGCCTTTCCTGTGCAACAGCCACTCATTGGACTGCATGCATATCTTTAATTACCCACTGGCTGCAGCGAGTAGCTCTTTCCCTTCCTCATAGGCCATAACCTTGAGGAGGCAAAGCCTTCAGGCTTTAGTGAGTCAGCCCCAATAAGGCCAGGGAAGAGCAGAATGAAGAAGGGCAGCTTTTCTGGGGTTATCTTGGGTGTCTGAAGCCAGTCAAGCTAGGGGCAGCGAGGAGGTGTGTACTTCTTCCGCAGGCCTTTTGTTTGGGGGGCTCAGAGTGAGAACCAGGAGGGGAGGTAGAGGAAATGAAGAACCCTCTCAGAAACAACAGAAGTGATTTCTTCTTGTGTATTTATAAAGGCAAGTTTTTAAAAGTGAGATTTGTTTGACGGTGAGTCATCCCCAACATTTGATGGATATGATTCAGATGACCTTCCCTGGCAGCATATTCTGAAAATACAGGCTAAAGTTTCCTGATTGTTCAGAAGCCCTCAAAGAGTTCTAAAAGGTAGCATCCTCAGCTTGGTGTTTAATCATCTATATTTCTGGTGGTGGTGTTGATAGGTTGAAAGCAAATAATAACAACCCTTGGCTCTGCTGGAGGAGTGGATGCTTATCGAGGATTGCCAATAACTAAGTTACCATCAGATGCAGAGCATAGAAATAAGGTGGAATTCCAGAGAACTGAGTGACCAGGAGGGTGCCTTGACCGAGGCACTTTACCAACCTCAGATGTACCTTTCCAAGTAGAGTTAGCCTGGTGTCCAGCAAGGATACTAAGGCAGATTTCTTCATAGTTGACTAGGGTCTCCCCTGATGAGTAAATTTGGCTTGGTAGCCTGATACTCACCAAGGTTAAGTGTCCATTCTCTCTGAAGCCTCAGCATCTTGTGTTTATTCCTGTAATAACACTTATCATAGGATAGTGTCATTCTTGACTAGTCTATAAGTCCTCCTTAGACTATAAAGAGAATCCCTGCCTTATTCACCACTGTATTCCCGGAACCTGGAACACTGTCTGTTCCAGCACATAGTCAACTGAAATTTGTTGAATGAAAGCATGATTGATCTTAGAGTTTCCCAGTTCCAGGCTCCAGTCTCATTTTTCTGTCTTCTGTTATTTCTCCTGTCTTCTCATTGGGTTTAGAATAGAAATTTTACTAAGACTTTGGATGACTTTTGTCCTCATACTTTGGGAAACCAGCTACACTAGACACCTTTTGGGTATCTACTCTGTTTTTAATGATCATTGATTGTTGTGGCCATGTGGCACCTCACAGATGTTCAACCATGAGAGTATGATCCACCAGGGGCCTAAGCTGCTGAGCTCTGAAATCCACTGCCATGTTTGTTCTAAGGCCACTGCTTCCAAAGGCTGCTTCTAGCCAATGAATGAGTCCAGCAAGGATACTAAGACAGATTTCTTCCTAGTTGACTAGGGCCTCCCCTGATGAGCAACTTTGGCTTGAGGACTCCCAAATGGCCATGCTAAACTCTCCTTGGAGCTTAAAACTTGAATCTAAAACCAATCTAAAACACTTTTACCAACTTCCTTCCTTCCTGCCTGCTTGCCTGCCTGCCTGCCTTCCTCCCTTTTCTCTCTCCTTCACTTGAGGTCATATTTATAGCTATTGGCTCTCCTTTGGCTCCCTTACCATTTTATATCACAAGCATTTCTCTTAATACATTTTATCTATTTAATCTTGTTTTGGCATTTGCCTCTTGGAGGACCTGGACTAACAAAACTATGTTCTCTGAGAGTTTCTTCCACAGCACTCAGTAGGTCTCCAAATAGCTTCTTTGTCCTTCACCCTCTCCCAACAATTTAGATCAGGGGTAGACTGATCACATTTTCTTTCCAAGCAATTTGAAATTGGTAACAAGGTAGTCTCTGTGCATGGCTATAACAGAGGAAAACAAATGGTAACCATGGGACAGCCATCTTCTGACTATCATTACCTGAAGAAGTAAAGAAAACCAGTCTGGAAAGAAAGAAAATGACACAAATCTCAGAGACTTAAAGATAGCACTGCCTAGTACTATCTCTTGTTTCAGACCTGATAACATTTCTCTCCCTTGTTTCAGACTTAGCTGTCCCTAACTTCTGCAAGATAATTTAGCATCTATCCAGTCCATTACACGTTTGGCTTAAGCTATTTAAATTGAATTCTGTTGCTTGCAATCATAAGACTCTAATGTTAGTTACTATTCCTACCTAATAAAGCTTCAATAATGAAATAGGCCCTTTGTAAACATATAGCCACAGAAGGTAATTGTCATTACCTTCTGCCCTATCATGAGGGTGATCATACAATTTATTATCTAAACTGTGACACTTTTGAGAGTTAAAGGGGGAGTTATTCATAATTGCATTAAAACAACAGGCTTACTCTAGGATTTTTCTGGACAAACTGGTCATACTACCCCCATAAAAAGAGTCAGTTGATAAAAGAATTAACGAGGTTGGACAGAGTTGTAGTGAAACAAACCCCTTATAGGATCATCAAAATCCCAGAGGTCTCCAAAAAAGGGATGTTTGAGGGGTTTTTTCATGTTATTACTTCTCAGGCAAAGAAAATTGAGCTTCAGAAAGAAGTAATTAGCTCAAGGCCACTCAGCTAATAAGTAGAAGAGCTAGACTCAAACCCAGGTCTCTGGTCCCATAGTCCAGTGTTCTTTCATCAAGAGGTAAGAGACCTCAGAAGTGTTGATTCCCTTTTGGTGTGAGTTTAGTGTTCCTCCCCCTATCTGAAACACCAAGTTCACTCAGATCATATATTTTTAATAAGAGTATATTCTTAAAACAATCCTGGGGAGTGTCTTCCTTATACCAATGTGACAGATTGTATTTTCCAGAGATGAGCTCAATAATATCTCTCAGCCCTTATGCTGTTCAAGTGAATTCTTGCCACTCCTTCATCAGAAGTAGAGTCTATTTTCCCACCACTTTGAATATGAATGAGCCCTATGACTGCTTTGAGCAAGAGGATGTGGTGGAAGTAATGCTTATATAGTATGGCCTCTTTGCAGTTTTTGCTTGGGCTACTTGGAATGCTTACTCTTAGGAAATTCCCTTTTGGAACCACCACACCGTGAGAAGTGCAAGCCATCTGGAAAGGCTGTGGTCAACAGTGCAACTGAGGTTCCAGCCAACAGCCAGTGTCAACTCCCAGCCTTGTGAGTGACCCATCTTAGACATCCAGCATTGTTGAGCCTTGAGATGCTGCACCACAGCCAGTGTATAAGTATAATTTCATGAACAACACCAAGTAAGGATCACTCAGCTGAGCCAAGTCAACCCATGGAAACATGGAACATAGTAATAAATTTTTGTTTTAAGTCACTAAATTTTGGAGTATTTTGGGTGGTATGTGTGGCAATAACCAGAACATCCAGAATCCTCCAAGTCCAAAGCAGTCCCAGCTGAGAATGGACTACTTTCCTGGGGTAAAGTGTTCACCTCTTAATTATAGCCACTGTGAGTAATCTCCTGTTTGTCAAGACAGCCTTTTATGGGGGAGCTTGAGTTACAATTCATCTGAGTTTTTATTACCTGAGAGAGAAACCGTGAGCTCCATTGGGATTGTTTTCATGGAACAAACCAAAGTAAGATCCAGGAATACTTGGCACTCCACCCATGACTTGGCCCCCCTACTTACCTACTTCATCCCCTAAACTCTCTGCTGTGATCTGGCAATACCTCATGGCTTTAGTGCTTCACTGACAGCAAGCTGTTTTACTGCACCATGCTGTGCTTATGCCATGGTCTCGCCCTGGAATTCCATTCGTATCTCAATTCACCTGTTTCCATCTTACTTATCCTTGATACAGTTTAAGACCGGACGTTCTCCTCCCAATGAGGTCTCCTTAAATTCTCTGCATTTGTTTATCTAAGCAGATAACACATTTTATTAGAATTGCCTGTGATTGTGACTAACTTACCAAGGAGGATGAAAGCCTCTGGGTGATGGGATGGTCTTTATCTGTTTGTATACCAATTTATCTCTCATCATCATCATCTACCTATTATCTATCTATCTATCTATCTATCTATCCGTCCATCCATCCAACTATCTATTCATTAGTTAGTTAGTTAATTAGTTAATTTGGGGCCTTATTTCTTTTTTAATCCTCAGTATATGACACTGATCAAGAAATGTTTGATGAGGTAAAACCAAGGAGTCAATTAAAATAAATGGAAGATTTTTCAAAGAATCCTTTCCCTTTTAATCAACAATTACTCCTTCTACCAATAACTATCACAACAGCAAAAGCAAACAATTATAAGGCATTTACATGTGCTGGGAATTCTTCTAAGTGTCATACATGCATAATGCACACAATCCTTGTAGCTTTAGGAGGTGGATATTATTATCATCCTCATTTTACAGATGAGAAAAATGAGTAATTCACCCAAGAACCCACAGTTTTTAAGGGACAGATTCTGGGATTTGAACCTACACACTCTGGTTGTAAAACCTGAGTTCCTATTGTTCATCACTATCTCCCTGGAATCAATTATCATGACTTGAAATCCTTGAGAATTCTCGGGTTAATGGCCCCAGCTCTCCTCTACTGCACTCTCTATCTGGGGCAAGTTGCTAGTAACTGCTGCATTCCCATAGGAAGACAAGGTTAATGAAAAAGATAGAAAGGTGGATAAATAATTTACCATCTGAGCACTGAGAAGAGATTTCTTGGATTAAGAGTCAGGAAACACAAAAGACACAATTTGGACAATAAGGTAATAAATGACACAATTATTATCCAATTGTCTACAGATTCATTCTGGCTCTAGATTCTGCATTTCCCCTGACATGGCTCCTGCTTCTGCTCCTCAACCATAATCCTTCCACAAGCAGAGGCAGATTTCCTCCCACCCACCTCTATCAAGATAAATTTGCTTGTAAAGCCTGAATTCTCTATTTTTGAAGGAGTGATTCTCCCAAGTTATTAGCATGTGTGTTAAGCTATGGGATTGGGAAAGAAGAGGGAGAAAGATTTAAAAAACAGGGAGAAAGAGCATAAAGGCTTATAGAGGTTGGCAGAGAGAAAGAGAGACAGAAAGAATCAGAGATATGAAGAGACATGAAGAGATGTCATGCTGCTGTTTAATACAACCTCATGTTCAGCAGGGTCCCCATCTGCATGGGATTCCTTGGAAATGTGGCTAAGCCAACAATAGATCCACTGAGGAAATAGGTTAACTGACCTACCCAAATTCCAAAACAAAACAAATTCCATTTTCTTTCTGTCTAGAATAATAATTCTTCCCAGTTTTTCTTTGCGTGGGCTGTGGGAAGGCGGTATTCAGGAGTGAGTGAAAGTATGGGCTCTGGAGCCAAATTACCCAACTTGGGGTTCTGGCTGTACCACTCACTAGCTATGGAGCTAGCGCAGGTTTCTTTATTTCTTTCTGCTTCAGTTTCCTCATCTGTAATAACAACACCTAGTTCAAGGTGGTTGTGATTAATTTTCATGTAACACACTTAAAGCAGTGATGATCACTTTGGAAGTACTTGGAAATATTAATTTAGAATAATTAGTCTTGACAAAATATATGAGAGCTACAGGTTTTCCTTTCTTTCATAAGGGCTATGGAGCTGGCTAAGACTCTGCAGGTTACTTCTCTCTACACACAGCTATAGGCCAGAGAGAAGAGTCTTACCTAATGGGGTGAAAAGTTAAACAGAAAGACTGAGTGTCACCAGTTGGATCCCCAGTTAAGGCTGGGAATCACCATTGGGATCATTTCCCACCCATGTATCTAGATGTTCACACATGAAACACGAGTTAATTACATTTTTCTTAGTAGGTCCTGTGAGAGGAGCAAAGGTTAAAGACATGTAAAAAAGACTCTGTTTTGAAATCATCACATTACAAAGAATAAGACAGACATAAAGAATTAACATGAATACAATGGATTGCCAAAAAGCTCTGGGTTCAAATCCAATGACTGATGAGCTAAGTGACTTTAGGTTCACGACTTCTCTGAACCACAAATTCCTTTTCTCTAAAATGCAAATAATAATAACAGTAATAATAATAATAATAAACATGTAATGTACAGGTTTTATAAAACATATATGAAAATTCACATTAAATGCTTAACACAAAGCTTAGCACCTCATGCATACTCAATAATTACAGTTTTAAAGAATGTGATATAGTAGATAAAAGAAGAGTAATAGAAAACACAACAGCTTTAACAGAAACAGTGTATGAATAAAGATCTATGAGGTGCCAAAGGAGGAGTTAGGCATTAATCCATTGTGAACTGGGGAAAAGTGGGCTGGTTTGGGGGATGCAGATACTGGAACTGGTGGTTAAAATGATTAGGAGTTTGCCAGAGGAGAAAGAAGAGGGCATTCCAGGCTGAGGAAGCAGCAGAAGCAAAGGCACAGAGGAAAGAAAGGGGACAGCAGTTTCAAAGAAGAGAAATTCAATGAGTCAGAGAAGGGAAAAGAGTGGTCAGAGATGCTATGAGAAGGTAAATCAGGCCAGGTCATGAAGGAGACCTTTCTTGACCAAATATGGAGTTTAGACTTTATCCTGCAGGCCAGCGGCTCCCAGGATCTGTTCTTTAAAACATTCACATTGGAAGATGTGAGCAACCACTGCATGAACATGGTCTGCCCTCAATAAATCTAGGAAGTGCTGGGTAGAACTACAGGGAGCTCTTTGCTCCCAGACTGTGCAATGCCTTTAACGTACTAAGAGTCCTCCTGTCCCAAGATGAAGAAGCATATATAGCATTTCTCCAAAAAGTTTGTCCCATGCCCTCCGATATTAGTTCTAAGAAATTGTGTTAGGCAAACATTGCCATAGGTATCACAGCAGTAGAGCCTGTCTTTAAGCAGATTAATTAACGGTGTGGCAATATCAGAGTAGCAGTACAGAGCATGGACTCTGCAGCCAAACCACTTGGGTAGGAATCCCAGGTTTGTCCCTTACTAGCTAATGACTTTGGACATATGATTCCATCTCTCTCTGCCTCAGTCTCCTCCTCTATAAAATGAGAGTAATAGAATGCTCATGGGGGGTATTATGAGGATTGAATGAGATAATATTTATAAAGCACTTAGAACAGTGCCTGGCACTTATTAACACTGCAAGAGCATTTTGTTAATTAAAAGGAGAGGACAGGATAGAATTCCCAAAGGAGTTTTGTTGGAGCAAATCAGAAAAGAGAGTGTGCACGGTACAAAGCTCTCTTGTCCTGTTCTGGTTTCTTTTTTTTTCTCTTTCAGTTCCCTTGATTTCCTTTCTCCCTCCCTTGTTTTGTTTGTGGACCAGAGCACTTGTATTATCTGACAAAGAAGCAAACTGGGACTTTATATGAGCATTCAATTTACATGAGTGCAAAATAAAACAAAATAAAATAATTTTAAAATAATAAACACATATATTAAGTTGGATGTTAATTTAAAATATATAACAAAAATGACATTCATATAAACATTTAAGTGGTAGGAGCCATTAGTGTGCCCACTATAGAGGGTCTCTGTTCCTATGTGCTGCTTAGGCAGGCAGTAACTTGCTAACTTGAGGATGATTCAAGGGTTTAAGGGTAATTATTTTTTTTATGACTTGTCTCTTAAATGGAAGCCAGCTTGGTCTGGTGCACAACTGGAGAAACAGACATCTGTTTCTGGAAGAAACACTGGCTGTGTTAGTCTAACTGGAGGCACTATAAAGACTTTGAATGGTAATTTAGATAATGTGTTATTTTTATCTAATATACTTTAGAACACACTCTCTTGAAACATAGAGCTGAGATGATGACCTGGGTCTTCCTGACTCCAAATTCCTTGCTTTTTCCACCCACCACAAAGACCCTCGTACTCAAGTGCTTGCATGTCATCCACTTGTTAATTCAATACCTCTTTACTAGGCATCTGCAACATGCCAGGTACTTGGGGAGAGAGTGTGGAACAAATGAGACAGTTCCTGTTCTCATGGGGCTTCCAGATGCTGGGGAAGGTACAGAGTGAGAAATGAACTGATACAAGGCAGTATGGGGAGAAAGTGACCTATTTACTCACACTTACAGCACTGCCCTAGCCCACTTGGTAAACCAGAACCCAAGTTAGGGTCTTGGGTGTTACAATTAAATCAAATCAAAACCATGGCTAAATTTTAAAATGGGAGGGGCAGACAGAGAGTGTGGCTTAGTCCATGTATCTTCTACCCTCAGTGCCCATTGGAATAACCTGGAAATCATCAGACTTATTCTGAGATAATTGTAAAAATCTCTGTTTAAGCTAAAAACTAAGAGGCTTAAAACTGACCCAAAGATTGAGATGTGCTGCCTCCACACATCTGCCCATACACTGCAGAAAAAAAAATGCCCAAGATCTTAGAGATAGTGATGTATATGGAATGGAGCACAAGCATACCAGCTCTGGAGATTCTAGCTCTGCTATTTGCTAACTATATGACCTTTGACATGTCATTTAACTTCAGATTTCAATTAAGAGGATTAAGTAAGTTAGTAGACACAAACCTGTTAAAAAGAACAAATAAAATATAGAAAATAATAAATGCTAGCTCTTACTGTTATGATTAGAAATATGAGAAATCCTATTATAAGAAAATCGCATAGGCCAATATGAAACTTGGAGGATTAGCCCTTTTACTCTTTCCCTGGGCTCTTGGTGTGTTCCTTCTGTGATTCAGGTCTTTCCAGATTATATAGGTCTCTATTGTCCTAGTTTCTAAGTTACACATTCTGTACATTCTGTACTAATTTCCCTCGCTCTTTTTGAGACATAATTGATATGTAGCATTATGTTAGTTTCGGGTGTATGGCCTAATGATTTGATATTTGAATATGTTGTAAAATGGTCATCACAATATGTCTGATTAACATCTGTCACCACACACAGTTACAGGTTCTTTTTCTAGTGATGAGAACTTTTAAGATTTACTCTCAACAACTTTCAAATAATACAATATAATTAACTATAGTTGCTAAGCTGTATATTAATTACATCCTTGTGACTTATTTATTTTATGGCTGGAAGTTTGTATTTTTAAATCCCAACTTCTGGCGATCACCAGTCTGTTCTCTATATCTGAAAACTTGGTTTTTTGTTTGTTGTTTTCCTTAGATTCCATATATAAAGGAGATCATGAGTATTTGTGTTTCTCTGTGTGACTTATTTCTCTTAGCATAATGCCCTCAAGTTCCATCCATGTTGTTGCAAGTGTTAAGATTTTCTTTTTTCCTGATGTGTCTTTTAATTAATGCTTTACTTACTATTTGGCTTTGGTTATTGTGGCAACTTAAAAATGACATCAAATTCATTGCTACTCATCCTATTGAGAGGCAGAGTCTAATTTTTGTTCCCTTGAATCTGGGCTGAGCTTTGTCTTTCTTGATCAATAGAATGCAGCAGAAATGATGCTCTAAAATTCTGGGACAAAGTGATAAGAAGCCTTAGAGCTTCTGCCTGGGCATCTTGGAGCACTCACTCCAGGAAAGCCAGTTGCCATGTAAGAAGTCCAACCACTCTGAGGGTGCCATGCTAGAAAGAGCACATGAGAGTTCTTGAGACTGCATGAGGATGGAAACATGCCTGGACAGCACCCATCTGCTCTAGCTGTCAGCCACTATCTCCCTGGTGCCCCAGACATCACATGGAGCAAGATGAGTTGTGTTCCTGCCAAGCTTGGCCTCAAAAAGTAAGATTTAGGTGGTTTTATTTGTAGTGATAGATAAATGGAAAATAAATTCATAAACTTCCATGCAGGAGAATCTTCTTTGGAAAACTGGGGCCAGGTATAAAACATGATATGGGTATCATGACGAAGAAACAATATATATTCTGTTAAGCAGGGTGTAGCCTCAGTAATTCTGCTGTCCACTTATATGTTGTTGATCTAACCTGGAGTTGAACCTCATGATTCCTGTCACTGCTGTAAAGTTTGCTCTTGGGTTCTCTACAACTAAAAATGTAATCTTGAAGAGGGATGCTGAGAATAACAGGCAGGCAGAACTGATTCACAAAGCTGAGACTAAAAGAGGAAATGATTCATATGTTAAGGATGTGAATTTCCACTCAGCAAAACTTTATTGAACATCTAGAATATGCCAGTATGTACAAAGTATGTACAGATAAAATCACCAGGAATGCATGAATGGAGCATGGGAGCAATAACTCCCTTCCTTTATGTTAAGAGTTATCCCAGAGGTTATGTGCAGGGTTCAGTGGGACACAAGAGAAGAGATATTTAATATTCAACTCTACCTGAAGAGATGAGGAAAAACTTCATGGAAGGGGTGGTATTGAAGCATTAAGAGAAGTTCATCAGGAAGCCCCAGGACAGGCAGCTATTGCACAATGGTTAAATGCATACAATCTGGAAGCAACCTGTATGTATCTCTTTCCTGGATCTATCACCATTGTCTAAACTAGGACAAGTTACTTAACCTCTCTGAGGCTTAGTTTCATTTTTTTGTTATTAAATTTTCTGATGTTTATTTTTGAGAAAGAGGCAGAGACAGATGGGTATGAATGGGGGAGGAGCAGAGAGAGAGGGAGACACAGAATCTGAAGCAGGCTCCAGTCTCTGAGCTGTCAGCACAGAGCCTGATGCGGGGCTCCAACTCACAAGCCGTGAGGTCATGACCTGAGCCAAAGTCAGGCGTTTAACTGACTGAGCCACCCAGGCTTGGTTTCATTTTTTATAATAGGATCAACAATTGTGGGGTCTTATAGGGTTGTTCTGGTGGTAAAAGAGTTAAAGCACATAAATCACTGAAAATAGTGTCTAGTATATCACAATTATGCAGTAAATGTTGACTCCTCAGAGAAAATAGTATGTACAAAGGTACAGAGGCAAGAAACAGCATAGAAGAGTAAGTGAACTGCTACCAGTTCACAATGACTAGCATAAGGAGCTGTTGGGGACACAAAGGATTGGATGAGCTGACAAATGGTGGCAGATGAAACTAGAGACGGCAATGGGGGCTGGATCATGAAAAACCTTGTACACAATGCATGGATTTCATCTCCTAAGGAAGTTATCCTTCACAGTGATATATCTTTGGAAGGAAATATCAGAATTACTAGTTGGGCAGTATATTTTTTTCCAAAGTATTTTCAACATTAGGAATACCTATAACATTGATAATGCACAGTACCAAAAATAAAGGCAAGCAAACTTCTCGACACACAAGATACTCTGTCTTCAGGGTATTGAGGACCTGCTATTTCAGAAAAAAAAAAAAAAAAAAAAAAAAGAGGATATGGGGCATATCCAAAGTTTGGCAAGAATGAGAAATGAGATTTTAAAAAATTTTAATGTTTATTTATTTTTGAGAAAGAGAGAAACAGAGTGTGAGAGGGGGCAGGGAAGAGAAAGAGAGGGAGACACAGAATCCTAAATAGGCTCCAGGCTCTAAGCTGTCAGCACAGATCCTGAGGTGGGGCTTGAACCCATGGACCCATGAGATCATGACCTGAGCTGAAGTCGACATCCAACTGACTGAGCCACCCAGGTGCTCTGAGGGATGGGATTTTTTTTTACTATAATTTATTGTCAAATTAGTTTTTATACAACACCCAGTGCTCATCCCAACAAGTGCCTTCCTCAATGGGAATGAGATTTTTTTAAGCTGGTGGTATGAGGAGCTGAAGACACTATAGTCAGAGATGAGGAGGCATTGAAGGGTTGTAATCAGATGAGAATCATCATTAACATTGCATTTTAGAAACATGACTTTTACTGCAGTTTGAAGTATTGGGATGACAAAAGAAGAGGTCAATGCTGGAAGCAGATAGATGAATAGGAGAATATTACATTGGTCCAGGCTAGAGATTATTACTTTAATTACGGGAATGGAAGATGGATAGGAGGAGCCACAGCTTTTATGGCAGAATAGATGGATGAGGTATGTCATAAAAGCTTCCAGATGGCTCAGGATCCTTAGATGCCTGTGCCCATGACAGAGCCCTTTGGCTTTCATTGTAAGCATCTCTCTGTCTTGTCTCTCAGACCAGACTAAACAGATTCATTCTTTGAACTCAAATGTTCACCTACTCTGTGTCAGGCCCTTCGCAAGGCAATAAAAGTAAGGGTTATGGTTGTTCTCTCCCAGGATTATCTTACTGTATATAGGCAAAAGACCACAAATAATCTTGACCCACTAACTGGTGGGTTTTTTCAGCGGAGAGCCAGAACCACAGGAACATCACATCTTAAAACCCATAATCAGGTGGATTTCCCCTCGGCTGGTTTTGCAACCAGGTGCAGAACTCATTTCTGAATCCTGCCTGACTCCAGAAGACTGTCTTTGTTGTAAAGCAGAGACATGAGGACAGAGGAGGGCAGCCAAAACGATTCTGTCTTCACACCCAAATCCCTGGGGATTAGACTCATCATCATATTGTGACTTGGAGGCTTCTGACAGGAAAAGCCAAGACATAAATCCCCTCCATTGTAAAACCATGCGGGAAGTAAGCCAGCCCGTGTTTGAGAGTCTCATTTGTAAAATCTCTCTGGTCTCCAGGAGCTTCACTCAGCATCTTGATGCCTGTGGTTCCCCACCATAAAGCCATGGGGACAGCCTGCTGGCTGGTGCTCTCTTCCCAGGGGAGGAAGATGATGCCTTGCTTCTACCATGTGCATGCTTCTATCATCTCTATCTCTGGGCTCATGAGCACAGAGTGCTTCTTGGAAATATGATGTCTTTTGATGCAGTAAGCAATGCCTTTTTCCCAAAACTTCTCTTCTTACAATGATTAAGACAACCATGTAACTAAGTATTGTATCCTTTGTCTGCACAGGCCAAAGGCAAAAAGATGATTAAGCAAGAGAGTGCAAGGGGGACAACATGGTAATGATACTGAATCTTCCTTCATAAAAAGAGGATCCCGGCAGAGTCTAGGAATTGAGCTAGGCAAGAGGCTTGGGATGATATGGGTGGTTCTGGGGCAGGTGGGGGATACCGTTTGCCTGTTGCCTCCTTCCAGTTAATGGAACTGAATGGCTAACTAAGAAAAGACATCTTGGGGACAACAAGACTATGCTAAACCAGAGGTCATTTGTATAGGAGTAGATGAAGAGAGAGACTATAGATACTGAACCCTGGGAGGGAGGCTTACGAAACTGGATAGGAGCAAGTGACTTTGAAGGAGAGGATAGGAAGTCTGGATAAACTTTCTGACCTAAAGCATATAGTGACAAGGGCTTTGAGTATGTCCAGGAAAACGGTAATAGAAGTAATCAACCTGACTTGCAAATACCAGAATCTGATTCCAGGTGCCCCATACACCTGGGCAATCAAGGAACTGGAGGGTAGGATTTACCTCCTTATTTTACAGATAAGGAAACTGAGGCTCAGGAAGGTGAAATAAATCATTCATGTTTGCACATCTAATGAAAAACTGAGCCAGGATTAAGTGCAGGACATGTGGCTTCAAATATCATGTCCTTTTCATTATACCAAATGTTTTATAAACATATGAGGAAGGATGAGAATTTGGGGGTCCCATAGTAAAAGACTGATGTGACTCAACTGATCTAATCAGACCGGTATTAGGGGCCAATGACTGGAATGGGGTGGAGCCAAGGAAGTACTAAAGATGTAGGTGGGGAGGGGGGCAGTACAGAAAGGCCGGTTTCTCCAGGCATGAGAATGAGGTTGGCTGAGTGTTCTAGAAAGGATACTGGAGTCAGAGATGGGTTTGTTTCACCTCAGAGAGACATTACAGGAGTATCAAGATGGACATGTACTGCCTGGCAGCCAGGGGGATAAAGGTTGTTCTCCAAAAGGCATTTGCCACCTCAGCTTCTTAAGAAGAACACATAGCGATGGCTACATAGAGGTTCCCAGTGCAAAATGAAAATGTAGGCCCCTTACTCACAAAGCAGGAATAATCTCAAACTATAAATAACACCAACTCATCTGAAGGTGCCTCCCAAGCCCCCAAAGCTGTTTAACTTCCTCCTGCCAATGTTCATATGGCTTCCATGGTCTCCTTGGAAGTCATGAAAATGTCCTTCTGTTGTCACATATGCTGTCTTCCATTCCACAGCCTCCAGTAGTGCTAATGGAGCTGCTACTTGCTGCTGCTATGGGTGCTCCCTCACCAAGGCAGGTAAGGGTCTCTCCCTGTGAATGCTTATGTGTCACTTAATAGAAAGTGCTGCCTGGCTCTTTCCATTTCTCCCATACCCTGTGTTGAAGAATTTGGAGAATGTCTATTAGAGCTAATGTGAGTATATAACTTATCATCCATATTGACATGAAAGGGGGGTCAAATTTAATATTCATACTAGGACAGTAGGAGTAAGTGGGACTGTCTCAGGCAAATTAGGACATTAGGATCATCCCACTTGGGACTAAATGGAAAGAGATTTGTTTGGTCTTTAGAATTCTAATACCACCACTTCAAACCAGTCCCTTAACATGAAACCCAAGCATCTAAATTTTCTCCCTCCTTAGGGCAACTTCCTAGAACTTCCAAGGGAAAGACCAGGCTTTCCCTGCTCGACCACTATTCCCAGTCATTATTCCTAATCTCATTGTCTGTGAACCTAAGTTATGTTTGCATAGCTCCTATACTCCTTCTCTGCCTGGAAGCCAAGAGTGTCTTTATTCACATTCAACTCCTAGTGAGCTGTCTAAGGATTCCCAAATTTGGAGAGTGGGAGTGGAATGGCAATGAAGGTGTCTCTTGTATCCTTGCTGTGTCTGTAAATGGATTGATTTTTCTCTGCTTTCCAGTTGCTGTTGGGAGACATCAAACACCCACCCTCACACCTCCAGGTTTCCTGATGTTCTTCAAAGATGCCAGAGGATTGATGTCATTGGCTGAGAAATCTTAATTGGCCTTAAATAGCTTATTTCAGAGCTCATAAGGGATTTTATTAATGATTTCATTTGAAAGGTAGAGCTCACTATTGTTTAACCTTTGCTGTAAAGGTAATTGCTCAGCCCAAATGATTCTTCTAAGAGGGTGAAATCATTCTTACCCTTTCTGAAGGGACCATCAATAAAGAGAGATTTTCTTTATACTGCTATGCCCTATTTTTTTTCTCAGATGCTATCCCTTTTCCCACCATGGGAATGTGGTCACAGAAAAATCAACTCATTGGGTTTCCCATTTGACATCTGAAATGATTTTTATCCTCATACTATTTCTCTTGAACAAGAACTATGTTTTTGAAGAGTTCTATTTATGCCATGAAATACAAGTATAACCTTTTTGGTTCCTTCTGAAACAAAAAACTTCAAGGGAGTAAAACTTCAGTAGTGTTAGCCCTGAGCACTTGAGAAATTTGTGGTTCACAAAAGTAGGGGATCCTCTAAATCTTCCCTTACAATAGGATAATAATAGAAAGTCTGAATTTAAACTCTCAAATATTCTTCACTTAGTAATTTTGTTTGAAAATTTATCATTCAAGCAACTATGTTCTTACCTTTCTCTTCTCCTATCCCAGAATCCTTACTTTATCTTTTACCCCCCTCTTTTTAATTGGACTAGGATCCATAAAGGCAAAATTTTTTGATCAATTATATTTTGAGAGTCCTATGGAATCCTGATATAGCCTCACCAATACTATAGTTACCATAAATTTATTAAATAAAAATATATGTTTGTGCAAGTGTTATGGGCTGAATTGTGTTCCCTCAAGATTAATATGTTGAAATCTTAACCTCAAGTGTCTCATAAAGTGTCTGTATTTAGAGATAGGGCCTTTAAAATAGTAATTAAGTTAAAATGCAATCATTAGCATAGGTCCTAACCCAATATGAATTAGTGTCATTATATAAAGAGGAGAATATGGAATATCACATGAAGAGGAGGGAGAAATGACCATCTACAAGCCAAGGAAAGAGTCTCAGAAGACATAGAACTTGCCAACACCTTGACTTTAGACTTTTAGTCTCCAGAATCATGTGAAAATAAGCATCTTGTTTAAACTACCACTCTGAGATAGTTTTTCAAGTAGCCCTAGCAAATTAATAAAAAATTGATCTTGCATCAATTCACCACTTTTTTATTCTTTCTACATTTTTAAAAATCAATTTTATTGTTTCGGGCGTGTAGTTTGATGAGTTCCTTATATATTCTGGATATTAACCCTTTATCTGATATGTCATTTGCAACTATCTNGACAAAAAAAACAAAAAAAAATCAATTTTATTGAAGGATAATCTATATATTATAAAATGTGTCTTATTCCAAGTGTGTGGTTCAATGATTTTGACAAATGTATACATCCATGGAAACATACCACAATCAAAATATTTCCTGCAACCAAAAAGTTCTTTTATGCTCCTCTGTAATCAACCACTACTCCTGAGATATAGGCAAAAACTAATCTGCTTTCTGTCACAATAAGTTAATTTTATCTGTTCTAGAATTGCATATGAATAGAATCTGACAATATGAACTCCTTTGTGTCTAGTTTCTTCCACTTAGCATAATGCTCTTGAGAGTCATCCATATTATTGCATATATCCATAGTTTGTTTTTTTCTTTTTCTTTTCTTTCCTTTCCTTTCCTTTTCTTCTTTTTCATTTCATTTTCTCTTCCTTTCTTTCTTTCTTTCTTTCTTTCTTTCTTTCTTTCTTTCTTTCTTTCCCCATGGAAACAAAAACTGCTCTCATTTGTTGTTAGAATCATCATCCAGTAGCCTGTGTAGATCTTCTCTTATGAACACATGGGGAGAATATGAGTTTGCTTATGATATCACTCACAAGAGAGGGAACACTGCTCTGGGTAATGGTTTTGAGCTTCTTCTAAATAGTACAGATAATATTGGGGCACCTGGGTGGCTCAGTCAGTTAAGCATCCGACTCTTGGTTTCAGCTCAGGTCATGACCTCATGGTTTGTGAGTTCAAGCCCTGTATCAGGCTCTGCACTGACAGTGTGGAACCTGATTGGGATTCTGTCTCTCTGACCTTCCTCAGCTTGTGCTCATCTCTCTCTCTCAAAATAAATAAGTAAACATAAATAAATAAATAAATAAATAAGTAAATCAGATAATATTACTTTCTGGTGGTTACGTTAGCTATTGCTGCATAACAAATCACACCAAAGCCAATAACTTAAATAACAAGTATTTTATGTCTCAAGAGTTGGACTGGAAGTCTGGGCGGTTGGCTGATCTCACCTGGGCTTGTTCATGCATTTCTGGTCAGCTGGTCAGTTGGGTAGGACTTGCTGGTCTAGCATGGCCTCAGCTGAAATGACTCTGTTCTGCCTTATGTAGTTTTTTTATTTTTCAGCACTTGTTCTCATGGTGGCTGTAAGAGAAAAGAGAGAAGTTTAAGAGAAAAGTGGAAGTGTAGAAGGTCTCCTGAGACTTAGAACTGACACGTCATCACTTCTGTCACTGTCTTTTGGCCAAAACAAGCCCAAGGCTAGCCCAGGTTTCAGGGTAGAGAAGTGAGTATCATTTCTTGATGGGGAGAACTGCAGAGTCATTGTTATCAATCTACTACGCTGTGCAGTGGTCACAGGGTGAGCAGGTTAACTATTATTTGTAAAACATTTATGACCCACTGTCACCTAGTTATTACTATTCTTACTCTTATGATGAGGAAACTGAGACTCAGAGAAGCTAAGCAACTTAGCCAAGACCACAGAGCTAGAGATTTGGAGACCTGACATTTTATTTTTATTTATTCATGCATTTATTTAAATTAATATTACTTAACATATCATGTAGTATTGGTTTCAGGAGTAGAACCCAGTGATTCATCATTTACATATGAACACCCAGTGCTCATCCTGAGTGCCCACCTTACTGCTCATCACCCATTTAGCCCATCCCCCCATCCACCTCCCCTCTGGCAACCCTCAGTTTGTTCTCTGTATTTAAGATGGTTGCCTCTCTCTCTGTTTTTATCTTATTTTTCCTTCACTTTCCCTGTGTTCATCTGTTTGATTCTTAAACTCCAGGTATGAATGAAATCATACATTTATCTTCTCTGACTGACAACCAAGTCACAACCCTGAGATCAAGAGCTGATTCTCTACAGACTGAGCCAGCTTGTACTGCTGATTTGTATTTCACTGCATGTATAACCACAATTTGTTTATTAATTCACCTGTTGATGGACATTTGGGTTATTTCCAGTTTTGAATTTTCATGAATAAAGCAGCTATGAACATTTGTGTACAAGTCCTTGTGTGGATATCCTTTTTTATTATTCTTTTTTAAAAATGTTTAGTTTTTTATTATTTACTTTGAGAGAGAGAGAGAGAGAGAGAATGGGGGAAGGGCAGAGACAGAATTCCAAGCAGGCTCCACACTGTCAGTGCAGAGCCTACCTGAGGCTCAGTGTCACAAACTGTGAGATCATGACCTGAGTTGAAATCAAGAGTCTGATGGTTAATCGACTGAGCCACCCATGCACCCCTGTTTTTATTACTCTTGAGTAAATACCTAGGAGTAGAATTGCTATTTTATATGTTAAGTATATGCTTCATTTGAAGAAAGAAAGAAAGAGAGAAAGAGAGAAAGAGAGAAAGAAAGAGAGAAAGAAAGAAAGAAAGAAAGAAAGAAAGAAAGAAAGAAAGAAAGAAAGAAAGAAAGAAGAAAGGAAGGAAGGAAAGAAGGAAGGAAGGAAGGAAGGAAGGATGGAAAGAAAAGAAAAAAAGAAAGAAAAGGGAGAAGGGGAGGGAAGAGGGAAGAAAGGGAGGAAGGAAGGAAGGAAGGAAAGGGTGGAAGGACCTGCTAAACTTTTTTTTCAAATTGTCTACATTTCCACTGATTTCATTTTCTTAAATCACAAATTTACCATTTTACTTTCCTACTAACAATGAATGAGAGTTCCACTTGTTCTATGTCCTTGTCAACCCTTTGTATTCTCAGTTTTTAAAAATTTTAGCCATTCTAAAAATGTTTTTACATTTATTTATTATTGAGAGACAGAGCAAGACAGAGCATGAGCAGGGGAGGGGCAGAGAGAGGGGGAGACATAGAATCAAAAGCAGGTTCTAAACTCTAAGCTGTCAGCACAGAGCCTGACACGGGGCTCAAACACCCACACCGCGAGATCATGACCTGACCCAAAGTCAGACTCTCAACCAACTGAGCCACCCAAGCGCCCCCAAAATCTTAGCCATTCTAATGGGTGTGTAGTGATCTTTTATTGTGGTTTTAATTTCAATTTTCACAGATAACTAATGATGGTGAGCACGTTTTCATATGCTTACTGAATATTTGTATATCTTCTTTGGAGAAATGTCTGATCAAATCACTTGCCCATTTTAATTGCATTAACATCGAATTATAAGTATTCTTTGTATATACTGGATATAAATTTTTTGTCTGATATATATGAATTGAGATTTTTTTCTCTCCATCTATGGCTTATCTTTCCATTTTCTTGGTAGTGCCTTTTGGTGAGCACTTGGAGATCATTTAATCTTAATGATGTCCATATTTTTCAACTTTTCCTTTCAAAAATGATCAATTTTTATGTTCAAGGAAATCCTAAAGTTGCAAAAATATTTTCCTATATTTTCCTCTGAAAATTTTGTAGTTTTAGTTTTCACATTTAGTTATCTGATTAACTTTAAGGTGTGTGTGTGTGTGTGTGTGTGTGTGTTTGTCAAGGTTCTTTTTGTGTGTTCATGTGAATATTCAATTGTTCTAGCACTGTTAGACATTAAGATAGTTCTTTTCCCACTGAATTACTTTGAGATCTTTGTCAACAATTTATGACCATATTTATGGTAGTCTATTTCTGCACACTCTATTGTTCCATTACTCTATATGTCTATCCTTATGTCAATACCACATCATCTTGATTACTGTAGCGCTATAGTAAGGCTTTGGGTCCAACTATCTTCTATTTTAAATTTGTTTTGGTTATCCTAGGTCCTTTATATTTCCATGTAGATTTTAGAATCAGCTTATCAATTTCCCTAAAATATGATTGAATTTGGTTAGGATTATGTTAAATGTATGAGTCATTTCAGAAAGTATGAGCATTTTAATAATAATGAGACTTCTCATGCATGAACATATGTTTTCTGTCCAATTATTGAGGTCTCTGATCTCTCACTGATATATTTGAACTTTCACCATACAAGTTTTGGACATATTTTAATATCTCTCTAAGTGTTGATATTCTTATAAATGATACTGTAAAAACTTTATTTCCTAATTGTTTATTGCCAGTACATATGATTACAATTGAGTTTTATATATTGTGTTTCCTAAGTACTTGTTTAAATTCTTATTAGTTCTAGTAGCTTTATTAAGGATTTTTAAAATTTTCTATGCAGATAATTATGTTGTCTGTGAATATAGTTTTACTACTTCTTTTCCAATATTTATGACCTTATTTCTTTTTATTGCCTTATTGCACATGCTAGGTTTCCAGTCCAATGTTGAATAGAAATAGTGAGAGCAGACATCCTTACTTTGTTTCTATTCTGAATGTAAAAGAATTCACTGTTTTGACATTAACTTTGATGTTAGCTTAAGGTTTTCCACAGGTGCCTTTTATCAGGTTGAAGAAATTCCCATCTATTCCTAGTTTGTTCATGGCTTTTACCATGAAACAGTGTTGCATTTTGCCAAATGCTTTTCTTAAAAATCATCTATTAGGATCATTCAAGTTTTTCCTCTTAGTTAGCTATTATGATGAATAAAATTGATTGATTTTCAAATGTTAAACCAAACTTAATTATTTTAGATAAACCCACCTCTTATTGACAGTTTGAGACCAGCCTTGTGCTGCCCCATCAGAGGACAAAGCAATAGCTGAGGGGGGCCTATTCTTCAAAAGTCTGAGCACCAGCTCTGTGGGAGTCTGTCCTCTGAGACCCTGAAGTATGCAGGCCTTTCTCAGAGGTCCAACTACTCAGGTTCAATTCTCTGGGGAATGAATTTTTGGTAATCCCACCTTTTCCTTTTCACCTCCCAGCCCTATGTCTCATGGTGCTTTCATAAAAGCATTGTTTCTCAGAGTTGGAAATACCTTATAGATCATTTAGTATAAATGTCCAGCAATTTCTCTGTTAAATCTTCACTTATCCTAGGCTTGAAATCACTTGGGACAAGGAACCCAGTATCTCTTGCTCTCTCAAACACGAAGAAATTAAGAAAATCAAACAGATTAATAAGAGATGGTCTTATAGTTGGGGCTTTAGCTTTCCTGAGCATTGCTAAAAGGCCATGAACCACCATTTAACCTATTTCAATGTTTGTGTTTTTGTTTTCTCTCTCAGCTCTGTTCTGAGAACGCCTGTGGACATACTCTCAGGATTCCATGGGTTACTTATAGAAAATTTTTAAAAATTTATTTCTATAACATTCTAAAAAGTTAATATAGGTATATTCTAGGTGATTTCCATGACCACAGAGTACTCATAACAGAGTACTGCCACACATTTTCAATGCTCATGTTTACTTTGTGTTTATATTTACAGTCTATTGAGAAGCTATCATTGGGTAAGAATAAGAACATGGGATCTAAGATGCTTCGGTTGGATTTCCAGATCAACAACTGATTATATGTGTGACTTTGGGAAAATTATGCTCTTTCTGAGCCTCAATTTCTTCATGTATAAAATGGAGATAAAGTACCTCATTCATAGAATTGTTGTGAGGATTACATATATTAATATGTTAGAACAATGCCTGGCACACAGCAAGTGCTGTATAAATGGTAGTATCACTAGGTAGTACTAGCTTAATTATTGCCAGCTATTAACAGAAGCAGGCAGAATTAATGTGTGCCTTAATCACTGTGTAAGAAGTGAAAACTAAATAGCATCACAGTACAGTGCACAGAGGATTCATAGTACTTATAATAGATAAAGTAGCAAGAGATTTAAGTAATCATATGGCACATGGTACCATAAACATACTCCACAACACAGAGAGAGGTAATTTAGTTTCTGCAAAATAATATCATTTGTCATATTAAAGTTCATTTAAATTTTGCTACTTTTATAGTTTGCTTATAGCTAATTGTAAATTAGTTTTCTATTTATATGTGATCAGGACTAGAAGCATATGGAGTTCATGTTTAGTTTCATGTTATATATACTTAAATAACATGCTACTGAAAATAATTTGTCAGTACTGGAAATCCAGTACTGAGATAATTTTTATCCTTTTAAGTGGGTGCATTCATTACTCAAACTTGAAAAGTACTGATATAGCCAAGCCAGTTCTTTCCCCAATGAATCACTGTTCCAAGCGGTAGATGTAAGTGGGCAAGACAGAAGATAGGCCATTTCTGTCCAAGGCCAGTCAGGAGTGGGGCAGTGTTGTCTTCTTTGAAGCTTCTGAATGAGGGAGGCTCAGTCACCAGATTAAGGATCCAAAGTATGAGAAGTTACATTTAGAAGATGTACCTCTGATGGAAGGAAAATGAAAGCCAAGAGTGGATAGTGATATGGAACTAACACATGTTTGAGTTCCTTTAAGTGTCAGGCGCAACTCTCATAACAATGATGTGAAATGATGGACTTATCCTCTACTTTTCAGATGAGGAGAGTGAGGTTCAGGGAAGCTAATAACTTGCCTGCAGTCACAGAGCTAGAAAGTAGCAGAGCCAGGACTCCCATCTGGCTGCCTGGCTTCAAAACTGATCATTTTGCACCATAGTTTTGTCCCTGAAAGCCACCAGCAAGCTCTGAGATGAAGACCCAGGACCAAGATTCCAGTCCAGGAATTCCAGAATGTAAGTTTGTTTTGGAATGGCAAAACTAGAAGAGCCTCTTTGAGTATTCCTTGGCTTCTGATCCATGGTGGGAAGGTTGTGTTACTGTGATGGTTAATTTTATGTGTCAGCTTGATTGGGTTACAGGATGCCCAGATGGTTGGTAAACTTGATTCCTGAGCGTGTCTGTAAGGGTGTTTCCAGAAGAGATTAGCATTTGAATTGGTAAAGCAGATCCAATCCATTGAGAATGTAAATAGAACAAAAAGGCAGAAGTAAGTTTATTTAACTTGTCTAAGAAGATTGGACATCCATCTTCTCCTCCCTCCAGTGATCCTGGTTCTCAGGCCTTCAGACCCAGACAGGAATGTACACCATCTTCTCTGGCTCTCGGGCATTCTAACTATTCCACTGGCTCTCTTACATCTCTACCTTGCAGACAACAGACCATGGGATCTTAGCCTCCATAACTGTGTGAGTCAATAACTCATTACAAGAAATCTCTTCCTAGGTATATATAAATATATATTTTATTGGTTTTGTTTCTCTGAGAACCTTAATACAGTTACCTTCTGGCAGAGGCAGCTAAAGAGGGCTGACTCTCAGCATGATGATGTTCTAGCTACAGCTTACGCTGGAGGAACATTCTTACAAGAAGCTTATTTCTTTCCTTCGCCCAGCTATGTTAAGGAAGAACCTCTGGACACTTATTTTCACAAGTGGGTTCATGACCTCAAATAGTTACAGATCTAAATATGCATAGGAAAAATAGGCTTTCCCTTCCTCAGTTTACAAGTCAGTTTCTGCTAAGGAAATGGAGTTGTCCAAGTCTTGGAATCCTCTTCTCCCAGAATAGCATAGATGCTGAAAAGAAGACACAGAGACCAGAGACTTGTTCTCCTTTTACCCATGATTTTGCCTTTTTTAATTCTTCACCACCAGAAAACTACATGCTAAGCTTCATCCTCAAACATTCATGTAGTAACTTAGAGTTGAAACACTCCCTCCACTTTCAGAAAGCTCAGACCCCAAATACAGAGAAGACTTCTGTGAAAATGTTGTGGTTCTTCCCCTCCCTTGTTGCTGCAGTGTTTCCCAGGGGCTCCCAGACACTGGAAAACCTTGTTCTCCCAAGTTGAGGCTCTTCTGGCTTCCTCTGCTATGCCCGGTTAAAGGGCATTTAACATTTCTCTAGTAGCTTCCCCCTATTGTTAAGGTCAGATGTGGTTTTTGTGGAGGGCAGTTAATATAAATATTTTTTAAATAATTTTTAAAAATTCTTTAAAAATTTATTTCTGAGAGAGAGAGAGAGGCAGCATGAACAGGGGAGGGCCAGAGAGAGAGGGAGACACAGAATCGGAATCAGGCTCCAGGCTCTGAGCTAGCTGCCAGTACAGAGCCTGACTTGGGGCTCAAACCCTCGAACCGTGACCTGAACCGAAGTCAGATGCTCAACTGACTGAGCCACCTAGGCACCCCAATATAAATATTTTTAAATTATTGATAGTTTAGAAAAGCCCCTCTCAGCTTTACAACTCATTTTAAGTAACATCATGTAAATTAGAATTGTCAAATTTACAAAAACTATCAAACTATAAGATTTGGAAGGAGTTTCCCCATAATACCAGCTTCTGGCTCCATATATTCAAACCTTATTTGTCCTCCACTCTCCACATACAACTGGTTCTGAGTGTCACAGAAAACATTCCTATGACCTCTGGGCTTGCACCTTCAAGTCATAACACCAAGTGAGTTTGCACAGAAGACAATAGGATTATTCCTGGAAGCTACATCAACACCAGCATAACTAATCATTAAGTATATCAGGGTTGACCTTAAATCACATGAATATGTACTGCCAAGCCCAAGTTCATTGCTTTCGCAATTCAACTTCCCTTTAGGATGTGCAAAATGCCTGTTGTCAGACCAATACTATTGGACTTGCAGGCAAGTTCGAGAGAGAGAACAGAGGGGAAAAGAGTAGTCTTAACCAGGTGCAGTAGAGTGTGACATATAGTGCAAGTCTTACAAAACATATGACCACATTAACACATTACATGAGTTCTCCCAGAAACATGAAAGGGCCTGATGCAAATGAGCCCTGAAACTCAAGCTTTATTAGCTTCTCAATCTGTCTCTGTCTTGCATTTTAGGTGCATGAACTTCTTACTCTTCACAGTCCATTTTACTTTAGTGCTCATAGTGACTTGAAAGGTATTTATTCCTTTACTACATGGCTTTCCTAGATTGCTGAGATAGATCATTAGCTATTTAATTATTATTTAAATAATTAATCCCTACTCCTCTTTATCCCAATGCATATTACACAGAGTTGCCCTTGGGAGAAACAATGATTTGACGGGTATTGCACTTGTGACTTTCAATTTGGGACTTAAATTTGGAACCAAGGTTTACTTTCTTTGACTACAACTGGCATCTTAATGTTTATGGTTCATCTTTTCTGTTTGGTCAATAACTTAGACCTCATGTATTTTGCTTTCAGCTACTCAGGAGGGTAACTGCCCATCTCTTTGAAGTACCCCCTAATAACTCCCCAAAGTGAGCTTCATGTACAACATATTGCCTGTTTAGGACCCATAATCCCAAACATGGTCTCAGAGTCTCCAAATTTGGCGGAAATCTGGTCATGTGATCTATTTACAAATAGACTAACACATGCTTTTATTTGTATGGTTTCATTTTCTAACATCATTCCCTAAATGATTCAAGGTACTTTATGATTATACACTTTTTAATGTTTTTCCAAAAATAAATAAACAAACAAAAAACTAGAACAAAACATGAAACTGAGAGGGGAAAAAAACCCCGATATAGAATGGTTGGAGGTGAAAGCTCATACATAGAAAAGCACAAATGCAAGCATGATGGCCCCATTTGTGTTGGTAAATCAACTCTGAGTTTCTTTGTGACAAAAACATAAAGGGAAACCTGATTAGTTATGAGATGCACACTGTTCAACAGATCAAACCATCATTATTTTTCAGAAGCCCAGCTTGTCCTGGCTCAGAGAGGGGGCTCCGAATATATCTTATTCATTATTTAAACCCCAGAATGGTACCTGGCACTTAGTAAACACTTATCAAATATTTTTTAGAAAAAAATGGATAAATGAATCAATGAAATCAATGTTTGCTTTCTTTAATAAATAAGCTGAAAATTATTTACAGGCCCATTTCATGCCTCATTCTTTATTCACTCAACAAAAACTTATTGAGGCCCTATTACATGCCAGGCATTGTTCCAAGCTCTAGGAACATGGTAGTGAACAAACATTCTAGTGAAGAAACAATAAATGAAGAGATATATATATATATAAAATGTGTGTGTATTTATACATTATATTAGATAGTGAGTGATCCTTCACTATAGTAAGCACATGTTTCAATTTTGTATGAATTCTAGAAGGAACCTTATCCCTCAGAAAACCCTGGAGCTTCTTCTAACCACAAGGTCTCACAATTGTGATAATAACAACTGGGTCTGTGGAATGGCTTTGCTGAGGCCTTTGAACGGTCTCTGGATTGTGTGCCTCCCAATAATGCCTGGGATGTCCTTTGAAAATTCTAAATCAGAAAGCTCTGGGGTGGGAGATCTTGGAGCCTAAAAGCTTTCTTGGGAAACCCTATTCTCAAATTAAGTAGTGAGAGCCTGAACTGAGGCCATCTTTAGAAACAGGATCTCCTTATGGCCCATTTATAACTCTGAACCGTTCTGTTTCCTACTAAGGGAACTCCCAGTATGGGGCCACCCCACCCAGCCAAATGCCCATGGTCAAACACGGTCATTGGCCCTTGAAGAATGTTCCTCTCCTCTCCTTTGGCTCTTCTTCAGCATACAGGGACTGTTCCAGCATCCCTCTTATCTGTGGCGCCAAGAAGACTAACAGTCCCATGACAGCAGGAGCTGGTAGGGCATGCACTGGAGGCTGCCTGACGGCCGGGGCCCATTAACCTCCTCTTCCAGCTCATTGTTTTACAAGTGGTCATCGCCACCTTGCCGCCCAGTCAGAAGCCAGTAGCAGCTTTATAGCCTACTTACAGAAAATGGCTCAGCACTTAGGCATTTTCTGGTGCCCCAGGGTTCAAAGTGAAATTAATTTCCATTACCTCCCATAATAAATCACCTCACCCAACACATGTATGAAATTCCATTCAAGAGACTCAAGTCATTCTGGGGCTCCACAGAAATGCATCCACACTTCAGCTTGCACTTAGTTCATTTCTCTGCTTGGGATGGAGCCGATGGGACCCTGCAAAACAATTAGGTTCCAAGACAGCCAATGGAATGTGAAGCAACCCTGTAACACACAGACAGTGAGCCAGCCTGTGATCCTGGGTTTATGCAGAAGAGAAAGGGGAGTTTTTTTGTTTTTGTTTTTTTCCCTTGGGACACTTTTTGGTGGTTCTTTTCTTTCTCTCCAAGGCCTTTCTTATCACAGGCACAGACACACAGAATCTGATACACCAATAGGGACAGTATTGCCCCCCCTCTGGGTCTGGTTGTAAATATTTTCAGGGCTTTTGGGGTGATATTTGTGGCTAGTCATTCTGATTTTCAATCTTTTTATAAAAGAAACCACTGAATAATCCTAAACGTGGCAAATAGCTGGATAATGAAGAAACTAACTAGCAAGGTGGAGTGTCACTAAGACAGATCAATGGAGGTTGCAAGAATCGTGAACATGACTTTCAGCAAATCAGGTCTCAGGAATTTGAGCCAGTGCGGTGAGGGAGGGAGCATTATAAAGATGACTCTTAATAATTGCTTTCTGATGACAAGAGTAACAAAGTCTCACTAAATACTCAAGTATTACAGACATGTAGGAAGTGGGAGTGCTCTGTAAACCCTCTGAAATCATTGCAGCTGTTAGGTATAGAGTCCTCCATTTTTTCTATGCTTATGTCATAAGTTATGTCAACATTTTTTTTGAAAATGGAAGTAACTTCCACTCAATTTTGCTCCAAACATAAAACTGCTCTTAGAAAATAAAGTCTATTAAAAATTGGAAGTAACTTATATATATTGTTCTGTAACTTTTTTCTTAATCTATCACACAACTTTATAAGATATATATAATTTCAGTTTAACATAGACCTTTCTACATACTCTTGATTAGTGGATTAACATTAGGTCTCTCAATTTATTGTTGGTGCTCTTTCCATTGAAATGGTGGATCTAAAACTTTAGCAGACATGAGCATCATTTGGGGAGCTTATTAAAAATGCATATTCTTAGGCACCAAGGCTAGAGATTTTTATTCAAAAGTCCTAAGTAAAACCCAGAAATTTAGGTGTTTTTTTAAATTAGACACAACTTCTTACTCCAGGAGATTATATAAGTGATAAAATTATTATAAGTGATTTTGAGATCATATTTTGCAAAACTGTTTAGCTTCTTCTTTGTATAAGAAGTATACATCCTGGCAGTATAATCGTCTTCAGTTTGGAAAGAAGTAATCCATTTGGGTGTCCAAACTTCAGAAACTCCAATTAATTGGGTAGAGTGAAATAAATCACTTTGAAAACTAAATTCTGTTTGAGCTCTGAATGGACTTGCTTTAATGGCATAATAAATTTTACAGTATAGGTTGTGGGTACTTCACATATATTGTTTTAGTATGTGTCTTCACATATACTGTGTCTCCAGCAATCTAAGGGGTAAACAGGTCAGATGTCTGTGGCATCTTATGGATGAAATGCTTGAGAGTCAGAAGAGCTTGTGAAGGTCACATGGGTGGTGGCCTAGGTTCAAGGGCATCAACCTAGGCTGACTTTGAGTTGTGTATCAGTTAGCAACCTTTTGGTTAAATGACCTGACTGACTCAAGTAACAAGCTCACTGAAGGAGAAATGACTCAGTCCAGGACTGCCAAGACTTTCACTTTTTGCAGGAGACATTTTCCACAAGATGGGAAACCTCTCCATTAGTAGATTCAGAGTTACATTTAGCAGTATTACGGCTTAGGTTGGGGGCAGTTCTTCCACCCAATTTCAGTATAAAAAAGAATCCCAGACAATTACCTGGATTCTGATTGCCCCACTGTAGATGCATACCAACATCTAGACCTCTACCTCTATAGCCAAGGAGATGTGGAGCTACAGCTAGCCAGACCTGGCCTATATGCCTAACTATGAAGCTCCATTAGAATCACAGGCAGAAGGGAAGGAGATGTAGATCCTTAAGCAAGAAGCTGGGAGCTGGACACAGTTACTAGAATAAGTAGAAAGGGTAATAACCAGACAAAAACAGCCTATGTCTACCAAAGGTTCTCTCCATATAACACTTTCCATTTGTAGAACTATATCATTTTCAAAACACTTTTACATTCAGTCTCTTCATGGTAAAAATCCATTGATAATTAAGCAAAAGCCATTACACTAAAATAAAAATGTCATTTAGAAAGTTTGTTTCTTAAAGAAGATTCTACAATTACATATGTTCCATGGTTGAATGAACACAACATACTAATTTTCTTCTTGGTGATACACACTGCACAATAGCATATAGAAGGTTCTAAAAAGTCTGCAGTAAAGAAACCTGTTTAGCTTATTCACCCAAACATTTCCCAAAGTAATTTTACTATGGATTTCCCCCCTTATATATAGCTATCAATTCACTTAGAACTAGAGTTCTATGAAACTCGTTGAAGGAAATGCTATACCATTCAATTCACCATTCAATTCCTTTTGTTAGTAATTAGTAGTAAATTTCAGCCAAGACAAATAATTACAATTTTTAATAGGCATAGCCTGAAATAATAGTGCTTTACTGTAGAATATAAGATTCCACAAGTAGCTTTACTACATTAGGGTGTTCCAACTCTGTCAAATAGAATTACTTCCTTCTACAAACATTTTGTAATATTCCTTTTATCATCCTAAAATGAAATTCATAGATGATGAAACCTACCTATGTTTTGTATATACATTTTTTAAAAGATCAATGATACCTTAACTGTAATATTATAGAAATAAAAGGAAAACATTTTAAATTAACACCTGTGGCAACATGTAAATGTTTAGCTACAACTACACTAGAACATCCACTGAAGAAGACACTTGCTTTTATGCATAGAATCACTAGGAATGTGACAGCTACAGATGAAGAATGATAAGGAGGTGTTGTGTTGCTAACTCAAATACCCTGGGTTGGTGTCGCCATCAATGATGTGATTTTTTCTCAAAGGGTCAACTGCCTGGTAGAGTTCTACACAGGATAAAGGACAGTCTTCTCTATTTACATGATAGTTGCTTTGCTGGAAAATTTAGTCCATAGTTTGTGTTTATATGTAATATTCAATTCGATTTTAAGCTCAAATAATTATAAACAGATTGTTTGATTTACCTACATGAAAACATACTTGGACATTAAAAAATCATGCAGGACACAGGGAACAATTCTTCATATGCAGGTTAGTCCACATAAATGCAAGACATTTAGAATCCCTGGTCCCCACCCACTGAAAGCCATCCCCCAGTAATTTGACAACCAAAATATCCCCACAAATTTCCCACATGCTCTTCACAGTGTGCAAGTGACTCCACTGAGAACCACTGAGATACAAGTTGTGTTTTGAGTAGCAGCTAAATTTTGTATTATAATCAAAGTACTCAGTTCTCAAAAAGAAAACTGGAATAGAAAATTCACTGTCCCAACAATGTTTCCAAAAATTTCACAAGGAGAAATGGATGGGGAATATTTAGGCCATTATTTTCTCTATTTGGAAAATAAGTTGATGCAGAATAAATCTAGTGCCTAGTGGAAAATGTTACCTCTCCATTTTCCTCCACAAAATCCTGGTCTCAACAATGAGAAAGAAACATGCAAAGAACAGGGCAGGAATTATTAGTTATTTCTAAATTGCCATCCACCAAGCTCAGTGCAAAGTATACCACATTTCTTTTTTTTTTTTATGTTTTATTTATTTCTGAGAGAGCGAGAGAGAGACAGCGTGAGCAGGGGAGGGCCAGAGAGAGAGGGAGATACAGAATCTGAAACAGTCTCCAGACTCTGAGCTAGCTGTCAGCACAGAGCCTGACGCGGGACTCGAACCCTCAAATCGTGAGATCATGACCTGAGCCTAAGTTGGAAGCCTAATCAACTGAGCCACCCAGGCGCCCCAGTATACCACATTTCTTATCTCTTTTAAAAAAAAGTTTGTAAGAAAGCTATAATTTTCCCCCTTTTTGGTGAAGTTATGGGAGGCTGCTAGATCTGATAAGTCTGATGCCAAACTCTATACTGTTTACCTTTGTCTTGGGTAGCAGTAGGGGCAGAAGCACAACTCCAAAGATATCCCCAAAGTTTAAATCCTGATTCTATCACCACTATAGGAAATTGGGCAAGTCACTTAGTCACTCTGTGCCTCAGTTTACTCATCTGTAAAATGAGAATGATAGTTGTATCTATTTTCAGAGGATCATTATGAATATTAATCGGGTTACAACACTTAAAAATGTGCCTGGCATATAGGAAAGTCATATGATTATTAACTATAATAATAATTATCATATCTTTTTCAGCTGCCTTAGGTAGTTTTGCAATTTCTTCCTCCAGATCTAAGTTTTCTATTTATCTATGGAGGTCCACATTTCCTCTTTTGTTTCAGATAATGCCTGTCACCATACCCCTGAGGTATTTCGCAGTTCTGATGCAGCCACTGTCTCCCATCCCTGCATCCCACACCAGTCCTTTCTTTAAAAAAAAAGGAAAAAAAGGTGCTGGCTCACAGACACATGAAAAGATGCTCAACATCACTGATCACCAGGGAAATGCAAATCAAAACCACAGTGAGTTATCACCTCACACCCATTAGAATGGCTAAAACCAACAACACAGGAAACAAACAGGTGTTGGCAAAGATGAGGAGAAGGGAACTCTTTTGTACTGTTGGTGGGAATGCAAACTGTTGCAGCCACTCTGGAAAACAGTACGGAGGTTCCTCAATAAGTTAAAAATAGAACTACCATACAACCCAGCAATTGCATTACTATGTATTTACCCAAAGGATACAGAAATATTGATTCAAAGGGGTACATACACCCCAGTGTTTATAGCAGCAATATCACCAATAGCCAAACTATGGAAAGAGTCCAAATGTCCAATGACTGATGTTAAAGGAAGATGTGGTATGTGTGTATGTATATACAAATGCACACACAAACATATATACATACAATGGAAAACATACATATATATATATGTATATATATATATATATATGAAATCTTGCTATTTACACTGATGTGGCTGGAGCTAGAAAGTATTATGCTAAGCAAAATAAGTCAGTCAGAGAAAGACATGCCATATGATTTCACTCATGTGGATTTTTAAAAATGTTTATTTATTTTGAGAGAGAGAATGTATGCATTCAAGTGGGAGAGGCACAGAGAAAGAGAGAATCCCAAGCAGGCTCTGCACTGTCAGCACAGAGCCCAATGTAGGGCTTGATCTCATGAACCATGAAATTCTGACCTGAGACAATATCAAGAGTCAGACACTTAACCAAGTGAGCCATCCGGTCATTCCACTCATATGTGATATTTAAGACACAAAAGAAATAGGCCTGTAGAGCAATGTACTTTCCTCTTAGCACTGCCTTTGCCGCATCCCATAGATTTTGAATTGTTGTGTTTTCATTTTCATTTGTTTCCATATATTTTTTAATTTCCTCTCTAANCACAGGGGAGGTGGGTGGGGGATGGGTGAAATAGGTGAGGGAGATTAAAGAGGGAACCTGTTGTTATGAGCACTGGGTGTTGTATGGAAGTGTTGAGTCACTATATTGTACACTTGAAACTAGTGTTAAAGTAAAAATAAATTTTTAATTATTAAAAAAGTTTTGGGGTGCCTGGATGGCTCAGTTGATTAAGCATTGGACTTCCCTTCAGGTTATGATCTCATGGTTTGTGGGTTCAAACCCTGTATCAGGCTCAGTGCTGACACCTCAGAGCCTGAAGCCTGCTTTGGATTCTGTGTCTCCCTCTTTCTGCCCTTCCTCTTCTTGTTCTTTATCTCTCTCTCTCAAAAATAAATTTAAAAAACATTAAAATATACAAAAAATTAAAAACAACTTTTTTAAGTTAAAAGAAAAGGTGCTGGCTCTAGGAGGGTACATAGTATAGAGAAATTGTTCCCAGCCCTTCCTCTAATTTGCTGGTCAAACTTGGGCAGATGTCCCCAATCCCCCAGGCCTCCACTTGTGCATGTGTGAAGCCCAGCGACTGCTAAGATCCCTTTAAGCATCTTTCTTCTCCCCTCATCCCATCTGTACCTGGATGAGGGAGAATTCTGGAATTTGAGTAATGGAGACTTCTCTTGTTAGAAGCCTTTGTGGGCTTCATTCATTCAGCATCTGGGTTTTTTAAAAGGCCTCAGCTACTTCCAGACGTCAGGGTTTGTCAGCCTATTAATTTGAACTCCAGCCAGGAAGATGCTACAAATGCAGAGATGCACCTGCTCAAAGTGGGAACCAGGCTCTTGAACAGTCTGTTGGAATGTTTGAAGCAGTCAATAATTTTAGCTTTGTTATTTGCATAGCACCCTGACTTTTACACATACACACACACACACACACACACACACACACACACACACCTCTTAATCATCATAGCCATTCTATAAGGAAAATGTTAGCAATAACCATCTCAATTTTGCAGTTGAGAAAACTGAGGCACAGGAAGGTTATGTGACATGCACTTGATTTTGCAACTCAGGCTCCAGTGGGACCCAGGTCAGCTGACCCCCGGTCAGATGTTCTTTGCATCATTGATAACAAGCACATAGAGGGCACTACATTCAAATGTTTTAGACATATCACTCAGTCTTCACAATGGCCTTAATAAATAGGTATTATTACCCATCTGTAAACAAGCTCAGTGACCCACTAGACTTAAAACTCCCCCACTCATGAGACCTATCACATTCTCAGTGAACTCTCCCAAAGTTACCTAGATTGAAAGTGTCAGATTCGGGAACATAACCAGACCATCTGTCTGTCTAACTCACACTTCCAGAGCCCCTGTGCTGAGACCACAAGGCTCTACCTATGTGTGCAAAGCAAACAGCTCCCCCTGTGCGCTCTGGGAAATAGAGGGTCTGCAGGCAAGGAAGACCTGTGTTTACTGATCACCTCCTTCTTGCATGCAGGGCCTTTACATCCATCACTGCATTAACTGCACCAGAACAGACCTCCATGGAGCTCCTGAAGTAATGGATTCATCCAGTTTTCACATTTTAATTTACATATTGAGAGGACTCATACTCTTCCCTCCTGTCAAGATCTGGGGTTAGGGGCACCTGGTGGCTTAGTTGGTTAAGCATCCGACCCTTGATTTTGGCTCAGGTCATGGTATCAATTCATGACATCAAATCCCACACTAGACTCTGTGCCAATAGTGTGCAGCCTGCTTGAGATTCTCTCTCTCCTCTCTCTCTGCTCCTCCTCCTACTTGTGGGTACACACATGTGTTCTCTCTCAAAATAAATAAATATACATTAAATAAAAGACCTAGGGTTAGGACAACATATCAAGGATCACTTTTGGGGAAAATCAACATTAACGTATCATTCAAATTCCAAGATCCTGCCTGTATTGAAAGAAGGTCTTGAGACTGGTGGGAGATGGGCCTCAATTCAGATTGAATGCCATTAAATTCACCAAACACACAGTGCTATTCCTGTGGCAGGTGCTGCATTACACACTGCCAACATAAAGATGAGGAAGGCCATCCCTGCCCTTATTCTAATAGGGAAGATGGATGGAAAGAAATGTGAAGAAATAGAGGCAAAATACCATGTGGCCTTTGGAATCAGGGATGCTGGGTGGAATCCTGCTCCAGCCTTTACTGTGTGACCTTGTGCATGTTTCTGAACCTCTCTGTGCCTTGGTTTCATCTGTATGGGGGAGATATGATATTAGTCTGATGTATGTATTATTTTTACAAGGATTAGGTGACTTAATACGTGTGAAGTGTTTAGAACAATCCCCAGCAGAAGGTAAGTGCAACCATGAAACCATTATAATACAGGGTGAGAAGTACAGTAACAGAGATAAATCCAAGGCATGGAAGAGGGAATAGTGAATTCTTTCCAGGGCAGTGGAGGTCAGGGATGGGTTCCTGGGTTTGGAAGGATGACTAGGATTTTTTCCAGGAGATGTCAGAGAGAGGGAAGATGGTACTGGTGCTAAGAAAATTACTAATTAATGAGCACCTATTTTTTGCAAGCTCTGTGCTAGTGCTTAGCATGGGTTATGCCATTTAACTCTCTCAGTAGTGATTCCATGAAATTGGTATTGTTATTACTACCATTGGAGACATGAGAAAATAGAGACTCAGAGAGGTTAAGTAACTCACCCAAGGCCACACAGCTGGTATGTGACAGACAGAAGTAAGACTTGAACAGATGATGTTTGATGTTAGAACAAACTTTTAAAACCATAAAATTATAGTTTAGTGGTTCTCTGTCCCACTCACAATTATTGAAAGTAACTTTGTTCCTTTCAGAGTTTGACCCTTTAGAACTTAAGATCCAGCCATTTGTTGATCTTGCCTGTCACAGGCTGTCTGTACTTAGCCAGCTGAGTACTTTGTCTCATTGGCTGATAACTACTGTGTGGAAAGTGCTGGGCCGAGAGGGGACATCTATGGACAGGAGAGCCTTCCAGCGTTCCTCCCAGCCTCTGCTGCAGGCACTACCATTCCTCTACCCTTTCTCTGAGCAACCTTCTGATGTCTAAAGAAATAAAACCTAATCCAACAGGAGCAAACTATGGGCATCTGCTTCCCTGGCACTTTTAGCCTAATTGCTGCCCAATGAATATAATAGCTATCTTTTCAGAAACATAAGCTCCTGAAGCCATTCAGAAAGGGCTCAACACCAATAACACTCGCCCTACTGTCTGAAGGCTGAAATCCAATACGAGCCAGACGGTCCTAGTTTACAACTTGGTTTTTATCTCAACAAGGTCCCTTGGTCTCGAGTTTACTGACCAGTTGCTAGACATCTGGAGCAGTCTGTGACATCCCTTAATCTCTCTCCTGCTTCTCACATCCCAGGGCTGGTAAACTCAGGAGAGGATCACAGCGATACTTTTTAGGCTAAGAACAGGAGCAGCAAACTCCAGCTGAAACCCATTTTGTTGAGCTGCTACCTATTGACCCTGAAGACGCAACTGGCTCAGATAATTCCAAGTATGAGTTTAGAGACCAGATGGAGGGGTTCAGTGAATTAGACCTGCTAATGCAGTTGACAAATGTTGATCCAACATTGGAAAGTGCTTGCATGTAGCACCTTGCCTTTACACTAGATCCTGCAAGGAGCCAAGAAAAAATCCAGCTCCTGATAACTAAATCTCAGGCACCTCAGTGTTTTAGTTATCTATTGCAAGGAAACAAAACAGACCACTCTAAAACCTAGTGGCTTAACATAATGGATGTGTAGTTATTTCTCACATTTTTGTGGGTCTACTGGACTCAACAAAGTAGTTCATCTGCTGTCTCACTTGGGATCACTCATGCAGCTGTAATCAAATGGTGGCTGGACTGAAGTCATCTGGAATATCCAAGATGACTCCCCTCATGTCTGGTGCCATGGCAGGAAGAGCTGAAAGACAGGGCTCAGATGGAGACCCCAAGGCAGGCAGGCCTATCTCTCCATATAGTCTCAAGGGCTCCTTTTTTTCTACATAGAGTCTCCATGAAATTTCTTTAACTGAGTAGCTGGACTTACTATGTGATGATCCAGGGGTTCCAAAAGTAGAGGCTGTCCTTAAAGCTTAGGCTCATAACTGGCAGTGTCACTTCTGCTGCATCCTACTGGTTAAAGTCATAGGGCCAGCCATATTCAGGGAGGGACTTTACAAGAGTGAAAATACTGCATGATCAACTCAGTGGAAGCCATCTTTGGAGCTATTCTCCAAAGTATATGCATCTACTGCTATAAACAAGTACAGAACCACATTCCCTTATGTAAGTATACTTTCATCCTTTTATACAGTAGCCATTTGTTTTGTGTTTACCACAGGTTCAGCACTATGCTAAATGGGTTAGATCACTCTGTTTTAGGCTTACAAAAACTGAGAGAGGGTCGTTAGTACTTCTCTGTTACAAATGAACAAACTAAGACCATAGAGGTTAAGTAAACTTCTTTAAGTTATCCAGCTAGTAAGTGGTAGAGCCAGCATTAAATCTAAGATTTGTATTCCTGCAAAAATCTGTTTTTCATAAACTCAGACATAAGTCATAGTGTTGTCCTTTCTTAGAATTCTGGTACAATAAAAAGCCACAGTTGGCCAAGCTGAGGCTGTTGGTGTTTTTGCCTGAGAGCCCAAGGATGTGGAGGGTGAATGTGACTGCATGCTCAAAAGATTTTGTTACAGGCTCATCAAGCTTTCCACCCAGGGCTCTGGCCAGACTACACCTGCATGCTTTTGATGAACTCAGGTCTTGGGCAGAAGACTTTTGTTCTGGTTAATGCATTCTTGCTTCTCTCCTGAACCCATAATTCATTCAGCACCCTGGCTAGATCCTGACCACTTATTGTGCCTGCTTTCCCAATCTTTGATCCCTCTCATCTTTGCCTGGACTCTTAACCCCTACTACTGGCCCTTCCAGAGTGTAGGATTTTCCTGCGCAGACCTGAGCTACCTGTCTGCTTTACCTGACCTTGATGAACTTGGTCCATGCTCATCTAACCAGATAGACCTCTGTTTCTGGTCTACTTGGATCTATTCTTTGGTTAATTTTTTCCTCCTTTCCTTCATTCATTGGTCAGCGAGTAGCTGTTTATTGAGAGCATTTCATGTCTGAGGTCTTATTCCAGGCACTGGAGATGCGACAGGGAACAAAATTGACATGTATCCTGTTCTCATGAACTTTCAACTCAAGTCTGGGGGATAATTAATAAATAAGCAAAATTATAAGTGCTTATGATAAGGGAAAAAACAGGAAGAAAAAGAAGGGCAAGAAGATATTTTAGTGTGCATGGATGTTCTAAACAGGGCTGTTGGAAAGCACTTCTTTGGGGAAGGGGTAATGGAACAGAGCCAGGATCCTTCTGGATAAGAAGGAAGTAGCCCACGGGAGGCCAAAAAAGTGATCATTTTAAACAGAGGGAACATTAAGTACAAAGGAAAAGAGGTTGACGTGTTAGGAGTCATGTCAGTGGGGTTGCAGAGGAGTGAGGGAGGGGAGATTTATCACACTTTTCTGGTTCCAACATGCTGATTTTCCATCCTAAATTTCATTAGGATGAAAGTTATCTACAACAGAGAACACTCAGGGAAAGATAGCTCCTCTGGGCTGGGTTGAAGACCCTTCCTATGCGATTTCACTTTCTGTAGTCCCACTTAGTTGCTTTTATAAAACTGTTTTGATTTTTCCTGTTTGTCTGTCTCCTTTATTAAATTGTGAATTATTTCCTTTCTTCCTACATAGTGTTCACCACAATGTCTCTTCAGTAAATATTTGTTGACAGAAGGAAAAAAGGAAGGCAGGCAGGAAGGACACATGTTTGGTAATTAACCTGTTCCAATCCTGCCATTTGTCATCTCTGGTTTTATAAATCAAGTTTCATAAAATTAACCATCTCATTCCCAAGCATTCTCAATGTTGTTAGCAAAACTTTTCCTCAGATGATCTTGCAGCTGGTTTCTCTACTTTGTTTTTACCTTTTCTACTTCTTAGATGCTGAGATTTTGACATGTAATGCAGACTTCCTACAGTCTGCAAAGTCCATGCTCTGCAAAGTCCATGCTCTGCCCATCACTTCTGGAGCCCATTTGTGGTCCTTTACTACTTTCAGAATAGTAGTAGATTTCAATCTTCCCTTCTGGGTTTTTCCATCTATCTTGGGACTTCCTATCCCTTCTTTAAGGTAGAAGTTTCATGGAGAGGAAAGAAGGAGAATTTTACTAAGGCCAATTTGATTTTGGTTAACTGGATGGCTGAAGATCTAGTTCAAATCAAGGATCAAAGGGAGACTTTGTATCATCTATAAATTTCACAGCATTGCTACTTTTTCATAAAAATATGAAAGTCAACTCAACAAATACTTACTGAGTACATTTTGTCCTGAGTACTGGGCATACAATGATAAACATGATAGCCATAACCCATACCCCAGTTAGAAGAGAGGTAGTAACTATAAAGAGTGGGAAAATTCCACAACGCTATGGGGGGACATAGGAGAAATGTATAGCCCTGTGACTGAATCAGTCAGGGTAGGTCAGATTATGCTATGGAAAGAAAATGTTTTCAATGGCTTAAGACAACAAGGATTTGTTTCTCATTCATGCTACGAGTCCAAAGTAGGCTGGCAGGGGATCCAAGCTAATGGAGCAATCAGCAATAACAGAGGGAATGTAGCTCAGGATGGTCTTGAACTACCTACAAAGTGATACAGCTTGGAAGTGATACATATGACCTCTCTTCACAACACATTAGCTAAATCCAGTCATAGCTCTACCCAAACAGAAGGGGTTCAGGACTCCTCCTATGTGAATAGGAAATGATGTCTAAACTGAAGAATGAGTAGGAGTAAGATAGAGAGGAGAGCATGAGTATTCAGACAGGGTGAAGAGCAGAAAAAAAAGGTTGGGGGCAAAGGAGAGAATATTATTTTGGAGAACAAAGTGTGGAAAATGATGGGTGAGGTACGGAAGAAAAGAAGAATCCTTGGTTATCACTGTGGGGTTTAACACATCATAGACATTTCTCAGATGAAAGAAGCAGCCTTCAATAAATCAGTTGACAATTCATTCACTCTCTCACTCAAATCAGATATGTATCCTTTCCAATCATATTTTATCTCGAGGACTTTTAGCTGTTTTTCCAATACTCCTTCAATGATTTTATCATAGTCACTGTGTGGGCAGACACCTTAGAATATACTCAGTTAACAATTTCTTCAATGCTAATTCCATGACTTTATTATAATAATTTACTCAACAAATAAGAAAAAAGTTTTAACTTCCTTTAGTCACAAGGAAATTCTCAGAATTTAAGACAATAAAGAGGGTAGGGTGCCTGGATGGCTCAGTCGATTAAGAGTATGACTTTTGATTTGGGCTCAGGTCATGATCTCACGGTTTGTGACATCAAGCGCTATGTAGGGCTCTGTGCTGCTGTGCTGACAGATTTTCTCTTTTCATCTCTCTCTGCCCCTCCCCCACTCACACGTGTGCAGGTACATGCTCTCTCTCTTGCTCTTTAAAAAAAGAAGAAAGTAAGAGAGGAAGGTGACCTCTCTGAGTGACCACTTTAAATATCTGCAAATCAAGCCCTATGCAGATATAAGTAATGTAATCCATCTTCTGAACAGAGATTTAACTGACCTATGACTTTCTTTTTATCAGTTTATGAGGCCAACCAGGCAATTTCCATGGGCTTGCATCAGAAGAACAAAAAGTGCCAGAAAATAATATTTTACTGAAGAATTTCAATGTATTTGTTCACTCTTTCTTTCATCAAGTATTTACTGAGAATATGCTGTATACCAGACTTAGGAATTGAAGATATAGTAATGAACAAAACAAAGTCCCTGTCCACATGGAATTGACAATCTGTGAAGGAGACAAGGAAATATATAATGCATCAAATGGTGATAAATGTCAGGGTTAAAAATAAAGTAGGGTAAGGAACATAGACACGCCAAGAATGGTAATGAAGATAATGGTAATAAAGAAATAAAGAAGGATATCTGGGAGAACAGCTAAAGGAAGGCAAAGGAAAAGGCAAGAGTAAAAAGTCTTAGGAAAGAATCATCCTTGGAATGTTCACAGAACCACAGGGAGGGCCCGAAATGGTTAGGGAAGTGTAAGCCCTGAGGAAAGAAGCAACATATATTGTCTAAGAGATAGGAGAGAGACAGATGTCTCTCTTCACTGTAAGGATTTTTGCTTTAAATCAGAGTGAAGTAGAAAGCTGGTGAAGTATTTTGAGCAAAGAGTGGCATTATGTAATTTAGGCTTCAGAAGGATGACTTTGGCTGCTGTATTGAGAATAGAATTGGGGACCTTCAAGGATGAAAACAAAGATCAGTAAAACTAAAAGGCAACCTACAGAATGGGGGAAGATATTTGCAAATGACATATGAGATAAAGGGTTAGTATCCAAAATATATAAAGAACTTCTACAACTCAATACCCAAAAAACAAATAATCCAATTAGTATATGGGCAGAAGACATGAACAGACATTTCTCCAAAGAAGACATCCAGATGGCCAACAGACACATGAAAAGATGCTCAATATCACTCATCATCAAGGAAACGTAAATCAAAACTACAATGAGATACCACCTCACATCTGTCAGAATGGTGAAAATCAACAACACAAGGAACAACAGGTGTTTTCAAGGATGTAGAGAAAGGGGAGACCCTCGTGCACTGTTGGTGGGAATGCAAACTGGTATGGCCACTGTGGAAAACAGTATGGAACTTCCTCAAAAAATTAAAAATAGAAGTACCTTATGATCTAGAAATTATACTACTGGGTATTTACCTCAAAAATACAAAAACACTAATCCAAAGGAATACATGCACCCCTATGTTTATAGCAGCATTATTTACAATAGCCAAATTATGGAAGCAGCCCAAGTATCCATCAATAGATAAATGGAAAGAAGATGTGGCATGTATATATACAATGGAATATTATTTAACTATAAAAAGAATGAAATTTTGCCATTCACGACAACATGGATAGAGCTAAAGAGTATAATGCTAAGCAAAATAAGTCAGTCAGAGAAAGACAAATACCATATGATCTCATTCATATGTGGAATTTAAGAAACAAAACAACAAAGGAAAGAAAGAAAGACAAACCAAGAAACAGACTCTTAACTATGGAGAACAAATATATGGTTACTAAAGGGGAGGCAGGTGGGGGGATGAGTGAAATAAGTGATTGGGAATTAAAGAGTATACTTATGATAAAAAATAAAATAAAATAAAATTAAGAAAAGAGTGGAAACTATGGTTTTTATCTTTTCTTTTGTTAATGTGATATATCACATTGATTGATTTGCGAATATTGAACCAGCCCTGTAACCCAGGAACGAATCCCACTTGATCATGGTGTATAATTCTTTTTATGTGCTGTTGAATTTGATTTGCAAGTATCTCGTTGAGGATTTTTGCATCTGTATTCATCAAGGATATTGGTCCGTAGTTCTCTTTTTTTGCTGGGTCTCTGTCTGGCTTGGGAATCACAGTGATGCTGGCTTCATAAAATGAGTCCGGAAGTTTTCCTTTGATTTCTATTTTTTGGAATAGCTTGAGAAGAATGAGTATTAATTATGTTTTAAATGTCTGGCAGAATTCCCCAGGGAAGCCATCTGGCTCAGGGCTCTTATTTGTTGGGAGATTTCGGGAAACTACAGATGCTGGTGAGGATGTGGAGAAACGGGCACCCTCCTACACTGTTGGTGGGAATGTAAACTGGTGCAGCCCCTCTGGAAGACAGTGTGGAGGTTCCTCAAAAAATTAAAAATAGAACTCTCCTATGGCCCAGCAATAGCACTGCTAGGAATTTACCCAAGGGATACAGGAGTGCTGATGCACAGGGGCACATGTACCCCAATATTCAGAGCAGCACTCTCAACAATAGCCACAACATGGAAAGAGCCTAAGCGTCAATCAACTGAAAAATGGATCAAGAAGATGTGGTTTATACAATGGAATACTACGTGGCAGTGAGAAAGAATGAAATCTGGCCATGTGTAACAACATGGATGGACCTTGAGGCTGAGTGAAATAAGTCAGGCAGAGAAGGACAGATACCATATGTTTGCATGTATAGGAGGATTAGGAGGAATTTAACAGAGGACCATGGAGGAGAAGGGGAAAAATAGTTGGGGAGAGGGAGGGAGGCAAAGCATGAGAGACTCTTGAATGCTGACAACAAACTGAGGGCTGATGGGGGGGGGGGTGAGGGGAAGGGGGTGATGGGCATGGAGGAGGGCACTTGTAGGGATGAGCACTGGGTGTTATATGGAAACCAACTTGACAATAAACTACTTTTTTAAGAAAAAGGAAAGAATGGAAACAGATTCCTTGGGTCTATCCTAGGTGAAAAATAATTGCAATTGGCCTAGGGTAGTAGCAGGGTAATGATAAGTGGTCAGATTCTGGTTCTATTCTGAAGGAAAAGCAGAGAGTATATAATATGTATCAGATTGGATATGGTGTGTGAGGGAAAGAGTAACATATGACTCCAAGGTTTTCATGCTGAGCACAGATGGCTGGAATTGTCATTTACTGAAATAGGAAAACCTCAAACCAATTCTTGACATGTGAAATTTAAAATGTCCATTAAAAAATCAAGTCAAAATACTAGGTAGGTAGCTGGATATATAAGTCTAGATTTCTGGGAAGTGAATATGCTGGAAATTTGTGTGTAGCTAAGAGAAAAGCATTTTGTAATTCATAAGGCGAATTAGTTACACTTTAGGTGTTAATACTAGTCTTCACCAAACTAGAGTTTATGAGAAAGAAGCAGAATGTTGTAGGAAGATCTCCAATAGAGTTAAAAGTAGTTCTTATACTATTACAGTGGGAACTTGATATCAATTCCTTAAGGTAAATGAGCGAAGACTGGGTGTTCAAATGAGCTCACAATTAACCCAAATATATTTTTCTAAACTTAGTCAAGGCCAGCACAGCCTAGATCATTCCATTTCATTTCATTCCACAATATGACTCTCTATAAACATGAAGATTATGTATTTTTGCTTCAAGAAACTCAGGATTAAGTGACCATTCCTGGTGAAATGTCCTACCTAGAGGGTACTTCTCGGTCAGGTCAGTTCTTAAGAAGTCCAAAGGAGTCTTCAAACAGGATCTGTGGCCACAGATGGGTCCAGCAATAAGTACAGCTGCAATCCTCCCATTGTGTAACTGTAACATTCAAAACATCCAACTATAATGACAGCATTTTAAAAAGAAGGTAGTATTTTTTCATTCCAAAACTATCCCCCATTGAAATACAAATGAAGTATTCCAATGTATGGGGAAAGTGACTCTCACTGCTATTTTTTTAAATTTTTTTAAGTTTATTTGTTTATGTTGAGAAAGAGAGAGCACAAGCAGGGGAGAGGCAGAGAGAGAGAGAGAGAGAGAGAGACAGAGAGAGAGAGAGAGAGAGAGAGAATCTCAAGCAAGCTCTGCAGTGCCAGAGTATAGCCTGATGTGGGGCTTGAACTCATGACTCACAAGATCATGACCTGAGCCCAGATGAAGAGTTGGATGCTTAACCAACTGAGCCACCCAGGCACCCCTCTCATTGCTATTTAAAGAAATAAAAAGTAAAGTAACACAGAGATATTATTTTATACTCGGAGTTATAAGTTCAAATCCCACATTTGGGGTAGAGATTACATTAAAAAAGTAAAATGAAAATTGAAAAAAAAGTAAGAAGCTACTTGTCCAACACAGGGGAATAAGTAAGTAAATTAAGATCATAAAATATATTTATAACATAATATTAAGAAGAAAAGATAAATAAAATTTATAACAGTATGATTTTTAATTATGTAAAGTAGTTATGTGGTTGAACAAATTTTAGAAAGAAATATGATGTAAGAAAAAACTTAGTGTGAGAATTATCAGTGGATTATTTTTCCTTTAAAGACCTTTCAACCACATTTTATGTTATTGTCAAAATAAAAGTAAATGACTCTCATTAAATATTTTTCTGATGCTGCCTATCTGAGAAGCAACTAGCTAGAAAATGCATTTGCTATGGAATGCTAGCCCCCTAGAGAAATGAGATAGTGCCTATTTAAACATCTTAAGGGTATCAGATGCTAAGGTGTAGTAACTTGCAATCAATACCTGTAATTTGATGAATTGGTAACCAAATCCAACCATCTGAATTCAATCTTCTTTTTTTTTTTTTTTAATCATAGACTAGACTAAAAACAAATATCAAGGTTTTAAACTATCAGTTCAGGTGAAACACACAATTTTATCTTTAATGAACTTTAAAATATAATCTGCACAAAAGGAAGATAGTGTGAGGGTCCAGAAAGAGGGGTAATCCAGCTGTTGAGCCAGGATACCTCCCTCAGGCTGGAGCCAACAGGCACACTGGCATTCTTACATGGGGAACAAGGCTCAGCTCTCCTCCCCTGGGAGCCATGCCTCCCAGATGGCACATCCACCAGCATATCTCTGATATGGGTCAGGGCCAAAGTTTTGGAGACAATTTCAGAAAAACTCTATCTCTGGATGTTATCTGGACAAATCTCCTTAAGTTCTGAAAAAGAGTATAAACAACTCAACATAAATTTTGGGCAAGGTAAATAGGAATATTTCAACTTCTATGGTTCCAAAAGGTGTCTTGATTTCTTAACACATTATTTTCCAAAATAAGTTTTTCATTCATTTACTACAAAGAAATCTATATCGAGTATCTATTTTGAGCTAGAAGCTGGAGACAGCAGGAAACAAGAAAGACAAAGGTCCTTGCCCTTGGTGAAGCTTACATTCTACTGGGGAAAATAGAGATTAGCTCTGTGCTTCCTTCAACTCTTGGCTAGGAAAAGATTAAGAGGTGAACACTCAAAGTAAAGACTGATGTTGCTTCTAAAGAATAATGATAAAACAAGATATTAACTAACCCAAATGAATTCACAGACTCCAGTACCTAGAAGACCTTTATTGTTTAGTCTCAAATATCCTGAGTATCAGTTAATGAATTCCAACACACTCTGTCCAGGGAAGAAGCCATTCAAATACTAAAATTGAAGAACTGATGTTGTTTTGATTGAAAGAAGTTGTGGACCCTTTTCCTTTCTTAATATTTGTGCCAAGAACTGTTAAGCAAAGTGCTTCCCCATCTCTTGTTGGTTTTCCTTAATCCTATCAAACCTTTGTAATAATCCCCTCATTCAACCCTCCTAAATTATTCCATTCAAGTAACCATCTGTTTTGTATTGGACTCTGATTGCTACAGTTTGGGAACTGGAACATAAGAACTAGGTGGGCAAAGTTTTTTCCTCTAAAACAAAATTAACGTAAGTGGCACAGACCAGCCCTAAATGGGGCCCTTCATATATACAGTGCAGAAAAACCTCTTTGATGCTTCTCTTTTTATCTCTCCCTGAAGATGGAATTTATCTCCCATTCTCTTCCAGAATTTCCAAGAAGACAAAATTATTTTATTCTTTCAGTGTCCTTTCACTTAAAGTTTGATACTTCCTCATCTAAAAGTTTGGAAAGTTGAGTAAGGCCTGAGACCAGAACAGATGTTAACATTTTAATGTCAAACTTTAATATAGTCCCTTTTGGTATTACTAATGATGCCTGATTGCTTTAAGTTTCATAGTAAAATAAAATCATTTTGACTTTATTTTAGAATGATGGAACATATTGTAGTTACATGCTATTATTTCAAATGAGGCTACCAGAAGGAGAGACAGAGACAGAAGTTAGTAAGATGGGATCTATTATCACTGGTCTCCCCTGTCAACCATCTTAATAATAAAAATTGGTCCACTCAGGAAGCCAATTAAAGCCTCCTTACATTCACCTTCATCAGCCAGAATAATGATGGTTTTAAAGCAGTTCAGGTGAGGAAAGGAAATGTTTCTCCCAGAAATAATGCACCAAAATTTCTCTGCCTTACAGAGGTATAATTCAAATGCAGCTTTAGTCTATGAGATGTTTATCCAATCTTTCCTGACTCTACTCCTTCCCACACCACAGACCTAATTCAACAGCTTCCTAATGGTCTCTCTGCCTCTCCTACAGCTCCTCTCCCTTCTGTCTTCCATGCTCCAACCATAAAGATCTTTCTACAAAGTGAGTCTGATCATGTTTTTTCCCCCAAGTGTCAAACTTTTGGATGCCATCCCATGGTCTACAAAATAAAGCAAACTCCTGAGGAATGCAAACTAGTCTTGGTAACCTTTCTGGCTGTCCCTATTCCCTTTCAATTACCCAAGGATCTATACTTCAGATCCCTACCCTTCTGTTTTCTGGATTTGGCTTGCTCTATCTTTCTTCCAGGGTCTTGCCCATGCTATCCCTGTGCTTCGAATGTTCACTCCTATCACCTCACTGTTAAGCCTCCCCAGTGTCATCTCATGCACAGAGACCAGGTTAAATGTCTTTGCCTGGATGTCTAACTGCCTCCCTACAATAGCCTTCTACTACCTTTAATTTCTTTCTTTCTTTCTTTCTTTCTTTCTTTCTTTCTTTCTTTCTTTCTTTCTTTCTTCTTTCTTTCTGTTTTTTTTTTTAATCTACTAAAGTCCCTTTTCTTACTTTGTTCAACATTACATCCTTTCATAATAGGGAAAGTTACTACCAATTGTCTTTTATTAAAAAAAAAAATTTTTAATGTTTATTTTTGAAAGAGACAGGGTGTGAGCCAGGTTAGGGGCAGAGAAAGAAGGAAACACAGAATGTAAAAGAGTCTCCAGGCTCTAAGCTGTCAGCACAGGGCCTGATGTGGGGCTCAAAGTACCAATTCTCTTTTATAATGCTATGGTTTTATGAGTCAGTGAGTTCTAATTATATATTTAGAAAGGAAATAATGTTTATCAAGCACTTACTAATGTACTATGTGCATGCTTTACATATATAGTTTCATTTAATCTTCACAGAAGCATTAAATAGAGAGACACTATTACCCCATTTTGTCGATGAGAAAACTGAGCTCCAAAACAAACATTGCTTGGGTGCCTGGGTGGCTCAGTCGGATAAGTGTCTGATTTCGGTTCAGGTCATGATCTCATGGTTCGTGGGTTCGAGCCCCATGTCGGGCTCTGTAATGACTGCCAGCTCAGAGCCTGGAGCCAGTTTCAGATTCTGTATCTCCCTTTCTCTCTGACCCTCCCCTGCTCACGCTGTCTCTCTCTCTCTCTCTCTTTCAGAAATAAATAAAACATTTTAAAAAATAAAAACAAACCAAAAACAAACAAACATTGTTCAAGACAGTATAGCTGGTGGTGGGGAATCCAGAATCTGAACCCATGTTCTATCTGAGTCAAAATCTGTGCTTTTTTCCATGTGTCACCATTTTCTCATATAAAAAGTTGATTCTCAGACTTTTCAGTCTTCCTTTTGTTTGCATAACGTTAGAGATTACCAAGTGCTTCCACAGCATTATCTGATTTGATCGCAATAAACCTATGAGGCAATTAAGGTAGGATGAAGGGCCTCAATTTATGGATTGGAGGGTTAGAGAGGGGAATGATTTGCCCAAGGTTATTAAAGTAAAAACTGGAGGCACCAAGGCCAGATGCCTGGCTCTCTAAGCCAGGGAGATAGCCAGCACTAGCTGCAGCATAGATATTATATTTTCTTCCTGGAAGGAAAGAAGACTTGGATCTTCAAAACAGTTTGTCTACAGAGGCTTCAAGTGAACCTCCCACACATCTTGCTCTTTTGTCCCATTGTAACCCCCAGGACTCAACATTTGCCCTGATTGGTCAGCACAGCTAAGCTCTAAAACTGAGATTTCAACATGGCAAGGCTGTAGTCAACTCTGACCTCAGATAAGGGATTTCATTTTGGTTTTTTGCCCTACACAGCATTTTAAAAAATGTAATTAGTTCCTAATTTTTAAAAATCAGGTGCCTAGCTTCTCTTGGAAAAAAAAAAAAAAGAGAAAGAGAAAGAAAAAGCTGATCCTGCTAAAATCACTTAATCTGACAATGAGATGAGACAAACACCCCCCATTTCCTTCTTTTTTGTACCTGCTGGCCCCATGGGCTCCTGGGTTTCCAGCTCAGGTCTCACCATTCAGGATTCCCAGTAGACCATTCTACAATGCAGAGGGCTTGCAGGAACACCTGCTACAAATTTGACTTCCTCTAATTTTCTTCTCCAAGTTTAGTGCAAGGCTCTGCCTTCCTGGAATGATTACCTTCTCTTAAGCATTGAAGAACATCCTCTATGAGGACAAACTCTTTGCCCCTTTATGCAGGAATAAAGATATCAGGCATCATCTACTCCTGAAACTTCATTCCATTTGTGCTGGTGATTACTCTTCCCTGAATGCTCCAGAGTAAAAGGGCATTAGTGAGTAGGAAGGAATTGTTTCACTTCAGGAGATGAGGAGTAGTTTCTGTCTACTAGGCTTCGGCTCTATGTCTCATCTTCCCTAGTTTCTGAATGACAGTATGTAAATTCAAAATTTCACTATGCAAATTCACTATGTAATTCACTATATAAATGGCAAAAATATTCCTTACAAATCCTCCTGGGCCTCAGTTTCCTCATCTGTAACATGAAGGTGACGGATCTTTTGTTCTCTAAACCCCCTTCCAGATCTAACATTCTCTAATGCTATGAGGAATCATCTTTAATATAAATCCAACTTTTGTCTTAATAGTAGTTTACTTCCCCAGTTGTAATTTAAAACGTATCCTGATTTACAGGTAGAAAAACAGCCTCATGAATTTTTGTAGTGTTTTTGCTGCCCTCAAAGTCAGGGTATTTCTTGGATATATATGAAACCTCATGATTAGTAGAAAGCACATTAGGCTGATAGCCAGGAAACATGGTTGTGCCACTTACCTCTTATATGATCCTGGGCAAGCCCCTTTCCTTCTCTGGGACTTGATTTCCCTCATTGTAAAATGAAAGCAATGGATTAAATTCAACAAATCTGTGATGGTGGATGGAAGAAATACACATCTGGGAGCTTGAGTAGCAGCGGTAACGGGAAAAAAAAAACACACACACAAAAAAACAAAACAACACTGGGCAGAAGTTCAGGAGAACTGACCTATTAATAGTTCTGCTACTTACTAGGTTTGTGACTTTAGGAAGTCACACACATATTCTCCAGGACTTTGTCCCTATTAGCATTTGTCACTTTACTCTATTTGTTTGTCTTTAATCTGTCCAGCATCATTCACTTTCGTAACCACTTGGACCTTGCGGTCATCTAAGTTTATTACTTGCCCTCCATCCAGGAGTTTAGTTTATTTGACTATCTATTGAGCATCCCTTGGAGTTCCAGGACTTTTCTGAGTGTTGGTCATAGAGACAGAAGTGGGCTGCCCCAGTGAAGCAGACTTTCTGGGGAAGTTTATGGCTCTGTCTTGTACACACAACACCAAGTCTGGTTGCTGGTGCAACTGATCTTCTTCACCCTGCATTACCTTCCCTTGAAAGCTTCATCCTCATCCTTTCCTCCAGCTCCCACCCAGGGCTCACTAGCACCTGCATGCCCTGTTAGTGTGGGCCCTGCCCCGACTCACACCAGTGGTTAATCCCCGCCTACTCCTCAAGCAGCCAATGAAAGCAAGCGTGTGTGTAAATATAAAAAATACACGTGTTCGGGTGGATAACCATCCCAAAGCATGGTGTAAGCAAGGGCTCTAGTCTCAGGAGAATGTGGCTTCAAATTCTTCTGAAGCTACTCAGTCGCTGTGGGACTTTGGTCAACGCACCTAAGTTTTTCGAACCTCAGCCTCCACATCTGTAAACTGGGGATAACAATAGTACCTACCTTTCAAAGGATAGTGTTAAGGTTCAGTAAGATAATGCATGTCGATGTTCAGCACAGCGCCTTGCCTGGAGGATTTTAAACACCCAATACATAGTTGCTCTTATGACCAGTACAAGGTCCAGACAATGGCATTTGTGCGCAAACTGATACCAGAGATGTTCTGGGAGAGGAGAGACCTTCCCGTCACTCTCAAACTTATGCTAATTAGCCTATATTAAGGATGGCATATACAAAGCCTTAGATCAAAGTCACCCTCAATGAGGGGCACCTGGGTGGCTTAGTCGGTTAAGCGTCCGACTTTCGCTTAGGTCATGATCTCGCGGTTCGTGGGTTCGAGCCCCGCGTCGGGCTCTGTGCTGACTGCCAGCTCAGAGCCTGGAGCCTGTTTCAGAGTCTGTGTCTCCCTCTCTCTCTGACCCTCCCCTGCTCACGCTCTCTCTCTCTCTCTCCTAGAAATAAATAAAACATTAAAAACAAAACAAAACAAAAACAAAATCACCCTCAGTGAGACAGCCCTGGGTGAGGGAATCAGCCCCAAAATTGCAATTTGACCCTTTTACTCCTCAGTGTAGGAGGGAAAACCTTTGCCAATTCCAGAGACAATGTATCATTCCCCCTACACATGGTTGTGCCTTCCAGTGCCAAAACTATGCAAAAGTGCTTGTCAGGGGCCTCGTTGTGGAGATAATGTATTTACAAAGGGGCTTGTTCTTCCTTTCTGGCACCTTGAAAGGAAAAAAACAAATCCCTGAATGAGATGAAGGATCAAGTGGCTGCTTTGCATGTACAGTGCTTCTTGCCTACAGATTGTGCCACAGTGTTGGAGGCTAGGTTTCATAATTACACAGTGCCGGCACACAATTACCCACAATTAGGCTAATTATATAAATACACTATGATTATCTGACAGATAACGTTAAATAACACACAAAGAGGACTGGATGGCCCTGAGGTAAACCTGAGGGGTTGGGGGAGGGAAATGAAAGAACAATCAAGTCAGTTCCCTGGGATCCAAGCACCAAGTGCTAGAGGCAGGCGTCAGCTTCAGGCTTCCCTGGCCAACCTCCCCTCCTCTCGACTCAGAAATAGGTCCTTTCCATAGTCTCTGTGGGCTGGTCGCCCTTCAGATAACCCCACAATGTTCCCTTTACCACCTCTGTCAGTTAACACAACAAATTATAAAGGACAATTGGGTTGGAAACCATATCTAAATTTCAGGCCAACACCACAGCCACCCTGCTGACATTTAAAGGCAAGCTGTGGGTTCATTCTATATTTCCACACTTTACTGATAGGCTTGTCATTCTTAGATGGTCAGGCCAGAGCAATTAAGCAAAGGTTTATATCGGCATTGAAATTATGCTGACTGACAGAGGGCCTTCTGCAGAACCTCTGGCCTGCTGTAAATACTGGCTGCCAGCTTCACATTTTGATAAATGCTTGTTGAGGTCTGAGGGAAAAAACCTCATAAGGCAGCTTCACAAATACATACACATAACATTTGGGGTTAATATACCTCGTTTCTGTTCCTGTTTCCTGGACTCTCCTGGACCAGAATTCTCAATATTCATTCAACAAAGAGTTTATACCAGTTTCTTCCCCTCCTTCCCCCCTCCCCCAGTCTCCAAATTCAGTGGAAGTAGAGCAAGGAACTAAACAGTCATGGTCCTTCCCCACCAGGAGTTTCTACTGGAGCTGTAGGAATCAGGTGTCTAGGTTCTGCATGCTGGTGGATGTGCCTTTGCTAGGACTGTAGACGCCTGTGTTGTTCCCAGCTGTTCACTCTTCCCTCTGGCCATGCTGTTTGCCGTGTGACATGGTAGTTCTTTTCTCTAAAAATGGAGTCACTTCCCTCCCCTACTCTTGGTGGGCTTGGCCAGGTGACTTGCTTTGGCCAATGCAATTTGTGCCAGGGTAAAAGTGACCTCATTGCAACCTTTGTCTTCAGGAGACATAACTAGCATCCACTACTCGTTCAGAGAACTTCCAACCTCTGTCATGAGAAGAACATGCCCCCTGTGCCCCGATGGTCTCGGAAGAAGGAGAAAGACATGCAATAGACCTGAACTGAAACCCCACCTGTATAGCAGACGTGAAACAGGAACTTCCTGCCTGGAGCCATGCCCAGCAGCTGACATCAGCAGAACTGCACAGCTGAGCTTCAGATGTAGGTGTAAGAAATAGATACTAATGGTCACGTGCCACTGAGATTTTTGTGGTTGTTATGTTACACGCATTTTTATGGCAATAGAGGACTGATAACAAATACTCTTTGAAGTTCCACAAAATGACTTGAGTATAGGATGTGCTACACCTAAGAAGACAGTGAAGAAAAAATATCTGGAAGGATACAAAGCAAACCAAACCGTTAACAGTGTTTTCCTTTAGAAAGAGATTTGGGGAAAGGAGCTCGGAGTGTGGGAAGAGGACTATGTGGATTTTGTTCTATATTCACTGACTTTCCTTAGATTTTATTTATTTTCTAATGTTTTTTTAAATTTATTTCTAAGAGAGAGAGAGACAGCATGAGCAGTGGAGGGTTAGAGAGAGAGGGAGACACAGAATCTGAAGCAGGCTCCAGGCTCTGAGCTACTGTCAGCACAGAGCCCAATGCTCTGGGGGCTCAGACCCACGAACCGTGAGATCATGACTTGAGCCGAAGTTGGACGCTTAACCGACTGAGCCACCCAGGCTCCCCTGACTTTCTTTAGATTTTAGTACCAAGCATTATTACCTTTACAATTTTAAAAGGACTGTATTTTTTAAAAAGCAGGACATTAAAAAATAATCCAAAACATGGAAATGAGGAGAGAAGACAAACATTCATCAAGCTCTTCTTGTGTTCTAGGGATTATGTTATCACTTTTTATACATTACCTCAATTTTTACAATAACTCTTCAAGGTGGGAAATACTCTGCCTTAAAGATGAGGAAACCAGGCTAGGCAAGTTCTGATAGTTTGCCCAAAGCCAAACAGCTAGAGCGCTGGGAAGAAAACATTTGAATTCAAGGCTGCCAACCTCAAAATGTCATTCTTTCCTTGATATATTGTTGCATGCTGTCACAGATGAATAAACACTTAGGGCCTCAGTTTCCTCTTTTGCAAGAAAGAGAGGCTTGGACTACATCATCTGTAATGTTCCTGAGAGTCTAAGATTCCATGAGTAGAAATTCACATCGTGAAATAAAGATTCTTTACTTTCAGAGGAATACAATCAAATTTCTTTTAAGTATAGTGCTCCCTTAGCTCACATAAGTGCTCATTATTTCCACATCATTAACTGTTTGACATAGAGATTTGGCTGAGAAACATGAAGCTCAAGTGTTAGAGGACTCTGCCAATTGAAGATCAGTCAAATGTGGATAATGGCTTCTGTTACTATAATGCAAGTCTACAGGAAAATATGATTTAATTTATTAAATTCTATCAAGTACAGCTTTTCAGGAATTCATCTGTTGAGTACAGCAAGGTACATCTGTGCTGTATTATCCAAATAAGTTCCACCTGGCAGACAGATGACAGTAATGCTTAAAAGGGTGGGGGTTGGGGGGCAGAAAAAAAGGAGTTTTTAGAAAGTACTTCCTCAGCTCACTCTATTTTAACTTGTTCTTTTCTATCACACCCTCATTTCTAGGTAACGCAGAGACATTAAATTTGGCCAAGCAATGCATGATGCACTTTCATTAACAGATAAAAATGGATTAGTCATGAGAAATTCCTTTCAAATGTCACTCCACAGTATGGAAAATTGGGAAGGGGGAGGCATAGAAAAAAAACAGCAAGAGCCCATTCTTTGTCCAACTGGCCTTGCTTATGATGAAATTCATAAAATGTTCATGGCAGCTGTGTAATGTGAACCCCAAGAGACTTGCTCTAGCTTCTGCTAAAATTGAGGACCCTAAGAAGACCAAAGGAAGACAAGCTATTAAGAAAACTCACCATCATTTGGGGGTATTAAGAAGATCAAGGCAGGTTATTTGGATGTCTGGGAAAGTTGGATTTGAAGAATGCTTTCCAGGTCAATATGATTTAACACACAGGATTCTTATTATAGACCCTATTCTGCCACAGGTGACATTTTAACTTTCAGCAGGAGATCTCCTTACCCTCTCTCCACCCCCTGCTCATTTTTCCTCCTGGTCTCTGTGGCTTCACCCAAGACAATGTCATCCATTCTTATTTGGGCCTTTGTAAACCAAAATACCTCCAGTCTAAGAAGTTAACTTCAAGAGCCAGACATCTATTTCATTATGAATATCTGTCTAGACATAAAAGGGATCACTCAACACTGCCTCCCATGGTCCTGTGAGCACCATGACAATAACAGGCCAACACAAGACAGACACACATGCACTCCACCCACTCCACCCCCAGGGCTCTGACTAATCTTAATAGATTCTACTTGCAGTAGAAGCAAATGGGAAGTAGGGAGGCTTCTCAGTCAGTAGAACTAATTGTGCTATATGCAAAGAGTAATTTTATTTTCTGAGTTTGTGGTTTCTCCCTTCTAAAGACAAAGGTGGTTTCCTGATTTTGGGGGAACGTCTAACGTATTCAGCCTCATTAGCCCTGGGTTCATTAATAAACCAAAATGATCAAGAGGAAGATGTTAGCTGATTATTTTGTCCGTAACTGGAAATCTTATGCAGAATTGCTGAACTATAATCAACAGGTGAAGTGTAAGATGCAACTTTTTAGGAATCATGTTAACTCATAATTACTCCCTTTTGTCATCCCTTCTGCAAAATGGTGATATTAAATCGTCTCACATAGTGTTGATAAACTCATAATGGGGTTGGGGTAGGGAATCAAGTCCTTTGCCTCAAGACAGAAGTTTTTCCAAGAGAATGTTTCATCTGTGTTGTTACTTGAAATCTCCAGAGCAATTTTTTAAATGCTCATTCTTAGAAACAGCCTCCTTAAAGTATATTTTTGTCATTCCATCCCTGAGGAGACTGAGGCACCAATATGGACACCCAAACTAGATTGTGCATGTGATATTAACAAAATTAGACTTGGGAAAACATATAAAATAACCAAATTAACATTACTACCCTTAAAGTATGTCATTAGGAGACCACATGATTATTCTATTGAGGTTTCCTTTCCTCCTAACTTTCTCCTATCTCCTTTGGAAAAAAAAAAATTCAGACTCACTTCAGTCACATGAAAAAATCAATCTGAATACTTCAAAATTCTTTTTAACAAAGAAAGTGACATTTGCCATGTTATACAACTTACATGAGATTTGGTACCTGAAGATTTTTAATATTTCCAAATGTCAGGTCTACCATTGAAGGATTATTTAAAGCTATTAAGGGTATTCCAAAGAATGTAACATAGACCTTTAAGGTAACTCCAAAGTTGTTAACAAGGCAATATTTTTGGATTAAAACTTTCTATGGATGTGGCTATTTAGAGGAAGCCTCTGATCATTTGTATGCTTACATTCAGGTCTCCATGTTGTAAAAACTATGTAGGGTCTCATTGTATTCTATGTAAAGAGCACCCCTTGGGATTTTATAACTGCAGACTCTGTATATCCTACTTTGGGTAATATATTTTGTTTGGGAAAAAGTAATAGTATGACTTGAATTGCTCTCTCAGTCTTCATGGCAGCCATCTTTTATAGCATCCTTTAACCAGTCTAAGTCAGAATATCAGACCCTTGTGGGTTGCAGTTGTTTTCCCCTTAAGTATATTTTTCATCCTGTGGAGTCACTGAGTGATAGCCCTATTTTATTGCTAATTATTCTCTGTCATATATGGGACTTTCAAAGAAATGGGCACTACCTTCTGGAGACATTTAGGTTTTTTTATGTTTTCACATTATTTTGTAATTTTTATAGGACATAAATGGCAAGGGCTAGAAACATTTCTGTCATAAAGTTGGTGAGATGGTCTGGGTTAATGTTAGTCAAAAGACTTGGAGTTTAAATCTCAGATGTGGTTGAGAACTTTACTGCTGGTATAATTTTCCTTTAATCTTTTAATAAACAAAAAAAATCACAGTTAAAAGAGAGATTGGAAAAAATGACAGAAACTCCTAAAAAATCCAAGAATAGGAATCGGTCATTGGCCCCATTTAACCATTTAGGTTTATAGGTCACATTAATCAATATTTTGTTTCATAGCAGATGTGGAGGAAGTGAAAAGTCTGGATTCCAAAAGAACCCAAGAATACTGAAAAGTATCACATTTCACACACATGGGGAAAAATGGAGAGAGAAAAGATTTATGTATATCTGAAAGCAATAAGGATAAGAATAAAAAACACAACTCAAGTCATCAAAATCACTGTTGAGAAACCAGAGTTGAATGCTGCCTAGAGTTCTCCTAATTAAGTTTCAACATCCACAAGCCATGAATAAGAAGTATACGTCTTAGTACAACAGCAGTCTGGTGTCCCACCTTGAAGAAGAGCACATTAAAATCACACATGTAAGTATCCATGCACAAAGGCATGCATTCTGTCTTTCTCTCTCTCTCTCTCTCCCTCTAATCTCTCTCTCAAAACCTTCAGAGTTTGGTTCCGTGTACACTTTGCAGATCCTCTGTATCTTCTGTTCATTCAACAAACCTTTACTGAACTCTCTTGGAGGGCCAACCTTGCCACGAGGTAGAGTAAAAAACACAAAGAGAAGTTTGACAGGTGAAGCAAAGAAACCCCAAATGTTGAAAATGTTTAGTAAAAATAGGAAGAGTCTTGAAAAAATATTGGAGCAAAATGGAATTTGGAGATGGAGAACACTTGCTTCCCTCCCAGCATCCACTCAACCCAGACGTATTTATTAATTCCTACTGTGTGCTTGCTGTGTGGCAGCCGCTAAGGAGAATGCTACAAGAGCAAAACAGAGCTTTCCGTTCTCACCAACCTTGAATTCATCTTCTCAAGTTTTATGCTGCTCTTCTTTCCAGGCCTTTCTGAACCTAGTCTTCATTTGCATTCACCAAATTGCACAGCTAGATGCTAGGAGCCATGTTTGCTCATTTCCAACTGGCTTGACTATGTAACACAATTACAGATATCCTACTAATAATTTGAATCAGTTATTTACCAGTACAGTTATTTTAAGGCCGGCATGTGACTGCTGCTGGCAGGTTGGTGAACAGAGGAAAACGGGAAATGAAAGAAATCATTTATTAACATTGAAAATAACAATTTGAGAGGTGTTGGGTCCTGGAGCAAATAGTGCTTGGCTGCTGCAAATGAGGGAATGGGAATTTTCCAAGGAGAGGGCTTACCTGAAAGAATTTTCCAAAATTTGGTTTTGGTGTCATGGAAAAACACTAAAATCAAAACAATGTTATTGATTGCCAGACATGTTGTCAAGAATCACATGCTCACTAAGCACTGTAACATGAACATTGTTGTTCAAAATAACTGCAACGTTCATGCCTTGAGTATATCCTGAAGATAAAAGAGAAAGAAAGAATAAAACAGCATGTGGAATTTTTATTGTGTACCCATTCTATACCGAGCCTAGTAATAAAGATGTTTTCACAAACACCATGTTGTCTACATGTCACAACAAACATAAAAGTTAGAATTGTCAGCTTACAAATAGGAAAAAATGGAGGATTGGAAAGAGTTTAAATAACTTGACTTAGGTGACACAGCTTATTTTTGTATGTGCTTCAAATCAGGATTCATGTCTTTCTATCAAACTGCAAGTCTGCCCTGACTCAGAGTACTCTCTCCGGTAAGGGCATTTATGTGGGGGAGTGGGAGCTTTCGGGGGAAATTCAGAAATTTTCTCATTGAATAATCATTTTAAGAAATGTTAAACTCTTAAATCACAAATCATTTTTAATTAGTTAATTAATTATATTTATTATAATATGGCTACTTCATGAATTTGTGTGTAATCCTGGCATAGTGGCCATGCTAATCTCTCTAACACTCAAATTTTAGCATATCTGCTATAGTATATCTGCTGCCCAAGTGAGCACCAAATCACGTTTTCATTCATTCTGATAAATTATGTATTAATCATATTTTCCTTGAAACGTCTGTAAATCTAGAGTAATCAAAAATTGGAAAACATTTTGATTGGACAAACATTTACTGTCTTGTCCTTACCTTCATGCTGGGACTCTGTGTTACTTTGGGAATGAGCCATTAATGACCCAGGAAGTCAGTGGGTAGGGAAAGATAGGTCTGGAAGTTGTCAATAAAAGGGCCAAATGATTTTATCATATGGAAATAATCAAATAAGTGACAACTTTTGAGTAAGGATGTTCATTGAAGTATGATTTATGGTGGCAAACTTAGCAGTGCCCAAATGTCCAACATAAGAATTTGGATGAAAAAGAAGCTCATTTGTACACTGGAGACTTTTTCAGTGGTTACAGATAGGGGTGTGTTGGATTGGTGATGGATATCTGGGGGGTTGTTATCCTATTCTGGTTTTTGTGTGTTTGAAATTTCCCATAATAAAAGATTTTTTAAATATTTACTATCTTAAATAATTTTGTGATATGTGGAAAAATAGATTATTAAATATAGTAGAAATTTTCATTGTTTATCTGAATTTTCTTCCTCTTTCAGTATGTGGGAGGTTTCTATTTCCTTGTCCCCTAGCAGTTGAGCAAAATCATATAACTGGCCAATAGATGTAGGTAGAAGTGACATGTGTCACTTTCAGGCTGGAGCAATTAATTGCCAGTGTGTGACTCTACAGCCCTCTTCGTTCTCTACCTTTGTAACTGAAGAAATCCAAGTGGCAGAGCCTTTGTCCCTGAATGAGACCAACACTGAACAGCTCCCTGACAAAGTAGAGTGGACATGCAGTGTGAGCAAGAGATAAACCTTTGATAGCTAGAGCCACGAAGATTTTGGCTGCCTTGGCACTGCTTAGAGAATCCTGACTGGTAAACAATGTAATTTGACAAGAATACACAGCTTACTTCTCCTGTTCTGTAAAGTCCTTATGCAAATTGCATTCTCTGGATAACTTCTCCGCTTAAGTCTGTATTGAAAGTTAGAGCCCATAAGATTTGGCCAGTCATTGTGTCCAGTTATAAATACTGAGGCTCACAGAGGTCAAGTGATTGCCTAAGACACAAAGATTCAGGGCCAGTTCCTAATAAATATGTTCATTTTATTGTTTGTCTCTCCCACTAGACTAGGAGCCTCATGAGGACAAGGATTTTTGCCTGCCTGTCCAGCTGTAATTAATCTGTAACTCAAAAAGATGAATGAGTGGTAATAACAATGTAGACCTATACAATACTATCACTCATACATAGTATCACATTTTTTTTACTCTTTTTCCAACTTGGAGAAACTTAAAACTATGATTGTTTAAAAATCAAGGCCTAGAAGAAGTAAGTGATCTTCTCCAGATCAAAATCACACAGCTGAATCATAATAGCTTACAATTTGCTGTGATCTTTCTCTGTACTAAGCATCTTCCATATTTTATTTGATTTGACTCTCACAACAATCTTGCAAGATCAACTGGATTATCATTACCCTTTTATAGGTGAGGAAAGAGACAAGGAAACGTCTACAGAATGTAATTAATTCATTCAGCTAACATTTGCTGAATACCTGTTAAGGCCAAGCAGTGCTGTGTGCACTAAGAATAGAGTACTGGACAGACAAAGTCCCTTTTTCATAAAGCTTACATACCTGGGGGTGAGGGGGAGGAGGCTGGGGAGAGAATGATGTCTATCAGGAGCCTCTGATGCCCCCTCACAGCCCCACAGCCATATCTCTGAGTTGAACTGCTTCCTGAAGTCTCCCATTACTTGACATTGATAGTCTGTTACCTCAAATATTCACCTAAACATCTTTGTTTTCTCTCCCTGGAGGTATTTCGGCCTATAAGCAGCTCATATGTGGGCAAGGAATTAGCACCTGTGGATGCAAACTTCAACCAACAGAGGGTGGGAGCTGTGGATAAAGCTCCCAATTCCCAATGTAGATAGGCAAATAATGAGAAGTTTAATGAGCAATTATGTTAATTCTATCATGAATGCAAAGCAGGGAGAAGGGGTAGAGGGATCCTGGAACAGGGATGGCAAGGCTCTTTTTATAGGTTGGATATCCAAGAAAGACCTCTCTGGGGTGGTGGATGGTGAACTGATGATAAGGAGGCAGTTCTATTAAGATCTGGGGATGGGAAAAAGTGTTTCAGGCAGGTGGGACAGTGGGTACCAAAGCCCTAATGAGGAAACAAACATGGGTGAGAATAGTATAAGAAGTGGAAGAGGGAGTCAGGGGCCAGATCAAATTGATCTAGTTTGATTTGTTGGCTGGCAAGGAAAATCAGAAATTATTTTCATTATGATGGCAGCCTTAGGAGGGTTACAAGCAGGGGTGTGATAGGACTGAATGGATTCTTCCCAGTCCAAAGCCCAAGCTCCTAACCTTTGTATAAGGACATGGAGTCAGTTGCTATAACCAAGATCAAACTTGACAAGAACAGAAAGTTATTTATGTGTCATAGAACATCCAGGGGCTGACATAGCAGTTCCATGGTGCTAGGGCTCCAGAATACTTATGATTTTCATTCTTTCAATAAATAATTTATTGAGTGCTTATGAGGTACCAGGGTACAGGAGGTATAGTGGTGAAATATATATATGTTGTTGCCCACATTCAGCTTATATTCTTGTAGGAGATCTAGACAATAGACAAAAATATAAATTGTAAGATATGTTAGAAAGTGGTACGTTCTAAGAAGAACAAAACAAGTAGGTAATGAGAAGATGGGGAGGGAGGTGGGGTTGCAATTTTAAATAGAATTTTGAGAGTAGGCCAAGTTAAGAAGTTAACACTTGAACAAACAATGTCAGGTGTGCAAGTTAACCATGTGGCTATCTGAAGGAAGACCGTTTCTGGAAGAAGGAACAACCTTCTGGTCCTGAGACCAGAGTATACCAAGTGTATGGAGAACAGTAGAAAGATTTTGGTAGACCAGAAAGGCAAGAGAGGGCATTGTACCCCAAAACACAGATGTGGGGGCTGGGGATGCACATAGAATTCAAGGGATGATGAGTCGTTCAGTGGGCTGAGGTTTCGCCCAGAGTGCATGGAGGGATGAAACATGATATGAAGTTGGAATGATGGCCTTGAGTCAGACAGAGACAGGCTGAAATCCCTCACCAAAGTGTTTATACTTCATTCTGCAGGTGTTGGGGAGCCGTTTAGGGTTTATGAATTTTGGAGTGACTATATGTGACTTTGGTTTCAGGGCAATTACTCTAGCAGTAAGGGGGAGTGGATGGGGAGAGAGAGTTTAGAGGAAAATTATCCCCACAGTCCACCTTTGGGAATGCCTGCCCTTGAGCCTGTCAGCTGCTCACTTTTCAAACCGATGGTTTCTCTGCTGAGGTTCTCAGTGTCCTGGACTTTCTGGAATTTGATGGTCTTCAGTGCTGTAGACATGAACCACCCCACACATTTACACTGTGTCTGGAGAACGTGGTGGGAGCAAAGCATCCTACCTAATGCCTGGGGAATTATAGGACTGAAAGGTATTTGTCACAGCCCTTGGGCAAAGATGTGGCCCTGGAAAGCTTCTCCACTTAAGTTCATGTAAAAAGTCAGTGCCCATAGTATTTGGCAGATCATCTAGTCTAGTTATATATGCCATGGCCCAAGGAGCTCTAGTGAGTGCCTAGGGCACAAAGATTCTGGGCTAGTGCCTAATATTACAGGCTCCCTCAGCCTGTGTTTATCTCACAGCAATAACCACAAACAATCCTTGTCACTCAGTAGAATCTCATATTTATACCAGTTAATTGAGCCCAGCATTTGGGCTACCATGGGCTGAGAAAAAAATGGACAATTATTTTTTCTAGTAGCTACCCCCAAACTTAATTAAAGCATTTTTTAGGCCTAATGATATTTTATACTCATTAGCACATTTCCAGGCAACTTACAGAATAATAGTCTCATAAAGACTTTGATGTTCTTCTGGTCCAATTATACAATCTTCAGAATTCTAACACTTAGTTTTGTGAAAGGCACAAGGGCTTAAATCAATTGTCTTGGGTTACAGAATAATAAAATGTATTAGTTGTGTCATTCATTCATTCAACAAAGGGAGTGACAAAACTGATTCAAGATCCTTATAGCCCAGTCTTCAAGATGCTTACAGCCCAGTAAAATATCGGTATATGTATTTCATTCTTTCCTCTACTGCCCTCAGTATCCTTGTTATTGATTTGGCCTGTTTGGCAATTTTAACACTCTGTTCCTAGAGTTATTCAACAGTCTGAATTTGACTTTAGGGGAAAGTAAAAGAAACTCTTTAAGTCATATATACACACCTCTCAGCTGTCTTTCTTCCACCCCAGACTGCACATTGCCTAGTGCAAACATCTGCTGAAGCCCAAGTTCTTGCTCTGCTGTGTTTGCTGGAGATATTTTCTGCAGCCAAGACCAGTAATCATTGACAGGCACTATGGAGATCCTTGACGGGGTTTGAAAATAAACTGCCTTGGTGAAAAACATGCCAAACCTTAGCCATAAATTACCCTGACAGTAGCAACTAGAGAAAATCTGGTTCAAATAAAGATCCACGTGTCCCATGTTCAAATTTCACATATTCCCGGGGCTAAACTCCTGGAACGAGCCCATCACCCTTGTCATAGGAAGACTTTTGCTCTTTGGGTACCTTTTTACTCTTGAAGCACATACTGGCATGAACAGTATGTACACTCCAAAGATAGAGCCAACAGTTGTAATCATAGTAATAAGCTTGGGCAAAACACTTTTCTGCTTACAAAGTCCTTTCTCACATTATTTGCTCTCAGTGTGGAGAGAAGACAGATTGAAGTTGGGGATGGGATATAATTGAGGTGCTTCTACCTCCCTTCTACCATATAAAACCAAATTCCAATTCCATGGTCAAAGTTCTACAGATCATTAGTACTTAATGCACAAAACAGTTGAGTACAGTGATAGTCAACAGGCATCTTGGGATCTGTGGCTCTATAGCTGTGCTATCCAATACAGTAGTTACATGTGGTTATTGAGCCCTTGAAATGGGTTAGTCTGAATTTAGATATCCTAGAGGTATAAAATAACCACCAGATTCTGAAGACTTGCTATAAAAAAGACTTTTAAAATGTCCTTAATATTTTTTATATTTATTACATATTGAAATAATATTTTAGATATGAGTAATAAAATATATTATTATAATTAATTTCACCTGTTTCTTTTTACATTTCAAAATGTGGCTACTAGACTATTTGAAGTTACATGTGTGGTTTGCATTAAATTTCTATTGGACTGTGTTGTTCTGAAGGCCTGTCTGGGGATGAGCTAGTTTGAACTTCCTTAACCTCTTTTTAATTGTTAAGAAGACATGCCTCTCCCAAGCATGGCAGTGCTGGGAATCACTTTAATAGAATCCAGGAGACAGACTGGAGTTGTCCAGATAAACACCTTCTTGCTTTCTTTTTCCAGCCCCAGGACCAAAGGAAGGAGGGCATTGAGGGTATCTCTGCCTTGAGAAAAAAGCCACAGAAGAGATGTGAGAGACTCCCATGTCTTGAAAGAAGGTAAATATATGGCAGCCACACATGACTACAGGACGAAGGCCTGGCTGGGTACAGAAGATAACCAGCACCTTGGTCACCAGGACACTCAGGAATTACTCTGTCATCCAAATGATCCACTGAAGAAAACATGCAACCAGGAAAGTCAGGAAAGAGCCTTGCTCTCATCAGCTTCCTGCTGTAAGAGTCTTCTCTGGCCAGCTCAGATGACACCATTCACAAAGTGGTCCTTGGCACTTGACCCTGTTTAAATCAGTGGCTCGATGGGTCTTCTTTCATAAACATGGTTTTCTACTTCTATCCTTGCCCCAGCCAGAGTATCTTTTTTAAAATCTAAGTTAGATCAAGTCAGATATCTGCTTAGAACCTTCCTGTGGCTCCTGGTTAGCCTCAGAGTAAATGCCAACACTCCTACAGTGGCTTGTGAGACACCATATCACCTCCTTGACATTAAATATCGCTATTTTCCCCAGCTCACTCGACTCCTGCCTGTTCCCAGCTCTGCCCTTTCTCTCTGAATGATGAAAGCATTCTCTCATATCTTTTTTTTTAATTTATTAATTTTTTTAATAGTTTATTGTCAAATTAGTTTCCACATAACACTCAGTTCTCATCCCCACAAGTGTCCTCCTCCATGCCCATCCCCCCCCTCCCCCCACATCCATCAGAGTGGCTAAAATGAGCAAATCAGAGAACTCTAGATGCTGGCGAGGATGTGGGGAAACGGGCACCCTCCTACACTGTTGGTGGGAATGTAAACTGGTACAGCCCATCTGGAAAACAGTGTGGAGGTTCCTCAGGAAACTAACAATAGAACTCCCCTATGACCCAGCAATAGCACTGCTAGGAATTTACCCAAGGGATACAGAAATGCTGAGGCATAGGGGCACAGGTACCCCAATGTTCATAGCAACACTCTCCACAATAGCTAAAACATGGAAAGAGCCTAAGTGTCCATCAACAGATGAATGGATCAAGAAGATGTGGTTTATCTATACCATGGAATACTACATGGCAATGAAAAACAATGAAATCTGGCCATGTGTAGCAACATGGATGGACCTTGAGGGTGTTATGCTGAGCGAAATAAGTCAGGCAGAGAAGGACAAATATCATATGTTTGCACGTATAGGAGGATTAGGAGGAACTTGATGGAGGAACAAGGGGGAGAAGAAGGGCAGAAATGGTGGGGGAAAGGGAGAGAAGCAAACCATGAGAGACTCTTGAATGCTGGCATTCTCTCATATCGACATGGTTGATAGCCTCATCTCTTTAGGCTTTGCTCAGATTTCAATTTCGTAGCAAGGACTCCCTGACCACTCAGTTAAAATTGCTATGCGCCCTCCTGCATTTCCAATCTTCTGTACCCTTCTTTATGTTTTTCTTTTTTCATAGCATTTCCTGTCTTCTAAGAAAATACCATAAAATTTTCGTATTCATCTAATACTGTCTGTCTCTCTCCACTAGTATATAAATATAGTAGGGGTAGAATCTTTGTGTGTGTGGGCATGTGTTTGTGTATGTGGGTTATGTTTATTGATGAATCCCAAGAAATTAGAGCTCAATATGTAGTTTTTTGGTAATAAATAAAGGAAGTTACATAATATACATCAACCTTTTTCTTCCTGCCATTACCTTTCCAGGGCAAACCTGTATCACCTGGTGCTGAGAAGACGCCAGTAGCATCCCAAGTCCTCTCTCGGACACGTTGGTCTTTCCAGGTCCCATCCAACTGAGCCCCCTTCCATCCCTTCCTTTTCCAAAGAAGCCATCCACATGGCTGACAGACACATGAAAAGATGCTCAACATCACTCATCATCAGGGAAATACAAATCAAAACTACACTGAGATCTCACCTCACGCCTGTCAGAATGGCTAAAATTAACAACATAGGAAACAACACACGTTGGTGAGGATGTGGAGAAAGGGGGTGCCTCTTGTGCTGTTGGTGGAAATGCAAACTGGTGCAGCCACTCTAGAAAACAGTGTGGAGGGTCCTCACAAAGTTAAAATAGAACTATCCTATGATCCAGCAATTGCACTAGCAAGTATTTACCCAGAGGATACAAAAATACTAATTCAAAAGGATACGTGCACCCTGATGTTTACAGCAGCATTATCCACAAAAGCCAAATTATGGAAAGAGCCCAAATGTCCATTGACTGATGAATGGATAAAGAAGAGCTAGTATATATAATGGAATATTACTCAGCCATCAAAGAATGACATCTTGTCATTTGTAAGGATGTGGTTGGAGCTAGAGAGTATCGTGCTAAGTAAAGTAAGTAAGAGAAAGACAAATATTGTATGATTTTACTCATATTTGGAATTTAAGAAACAAACAACAACAAAAAAACAAGCAAAGGGGGGAAAAAGAAACCAAGAGGCAAACAAAGAATCAAACTCTTAACTACAGAGAACACACTGATGGTTACCATAGGGGAGGTGGGTGAGGGAATGGGTTGAATAGGAAAATGGGGATTAAGGAGTGCACTTGTCATGATGAGCACACAGTGATGTATGAACCTATTGAATCACTATATTGTACATGGGAAGATAACATTACACTATATGTTAACTAACTGAAATGAAAATAAAAAATTAAAAACAAATCCACTAGACATTTGTGAATGGCCAAAGTCAGTAAAATACAAATATTTGGCAAATGCTGGGGTATGGATAATTAATGATGGATTCCTCTAGCAGGCCTCTGAGGCATAGCCCTTTTACTATAGACTATTTAGTCTTAAACCTGTAGGCAACAGAGAATCATTGAAACCTTGTTAGTAAGAGAGGTGTGATAAAAGTGGTGCTTAACTAGTCATTCTTTTTCATTTTTCAAGGCAATTTTCTCAGAATCAATTTAAATAGTCCTAGAACAAACTAGTGGGTTCACCTTAACTCTGACCTTGCAGGAATGTCTTAATTGAGCTACAATTTGACTGTAGACATGAAACCCTTTTTCTATCTGGACAGTCCGTGTATTTTACAAAGTTGAAAACTTTCTTGTTTAGTCACAAATAAGTTAATAAAAGGCCTACATTATAGTTATATATTAATAGTGGTAACAGAAAACATTTTTTTTTTGCTTTTGCACATCAATGATTTAGTTTTCTTTCATCAGAGAATGACAACAATAAAATCTAATATATATATATACATACATACATATGTATGTATGTATTTTTGCCTTAATAGTCAGAAAAGCTTAATTCAGTGTCCTATCATGCTATTTACCTTACCACCTATATCTTGTAACTTTTGGGGAACAGGGAATGAAGCTCTACCACATGGAGAGTATCAAAAGAATTTGTGAACATATGCTCAAACAACACAAAATTTAATAAATATCTGGGAGGGAGTTCTTCTGAGGCTACGAAGCATTATTTTAACTGTAAATCAAGTTCTTCTTCCTCTAAGTAGATTTTCTAAACAATAAGGATTTTCATCCTTAGAATTTCTCACACACAGTGTGTATATCCGCACATATAATTCTTTGTTCACAATGATCTACCTAAAACACATTCTCTTTTTTGTCATGGTCCAATGGCTATGCTCAGACTTCTAGCTATAATACTACCATTTTTCATTCCAATGGTCAAGGCACACCGGATCTAGCCATTACCTCTCATTTCACAACCAATCACGTATGTCCTTGTACATTTTTGTCTCTGTATATGCATGCATGTGTGTGGGAATGTGTGTGTGCATGTGTGTGTAGTTTTCAGCTCTTGCATTCTTTTTAGATATAAGAGTTTCATGGATGTTGGAACCAGCTAGACTTATGCTGGAATCTCAGGTCTGCCAAATATAGCTATGAGACACTGGGTAAAGTCATTTTATCTTTCCAAACCTTAGGTTTCTGTGGATCAAATAGAAATGCTTATACCTACATATACAGATTGTTGTGATGATTAAATTAACTGATAGAGGCAAAAATCCAGTAAGAGTGTCCAGCACAGAGGGGAGCATATTAACTGCGGTTTCCTCAACATGACCAACCATAGTCATAATCCCAAACCTTGACTGATCTCTGCTTTTATACATCTTCTGGAGCCATTAGTTTTCATACTGGATTTCGTGGAGGCTTTAGGAACTACCTGAAAAAAATTTACTGATAGAACTTTAAGCTCTACCTCTGCATCCTCCAGAACAGTCTGCCTTGAAGTATTTTATACATTAATTTCAGCATAAGATTTTACTTCAAAAAAATGAGTTCTAAAATTTATTATTATTTAAAAAAATTTTTAAATGTTATTTTTGAGAGAGAGAGAGAGACAGAGCACAAGCAGGAGAGGAGCGGAGAGAGAGGGGGACACGGAATCTAAAGCAGACTCCAGGCTCTGAGCTGTCAGCACAGAGCCCAGTGTAAGGCTCGAACCCATGAACTGCGAGATCGTTACCTGAGCTGAAGTCGTGACCTGAGCCAAATTCAGATGCTTAACCAACAGAGCCACTCAGGTGCCCTGAAAATTTATTATTTTTTAAAAACCTACACTGTAAGTTGCATAAGGGGAGAGGAAATCTATTATACTTTTATTTGGTCATAACTTAGTGCAGACTATGAGATTGTACATGCCTTTGATGTTCAATAAATGTCCAACCAATGAAGGAACTAGAAGCTCATTTTGGCTCTTGGTCTTATAACAGAATGTGAAATATTTGTCCACCTATCTTGATTATTCCAAACCACACATGACTTGCCTGAAGATGGTTATCTGATCTTAAAAAAGATCAACATGGAGCACCTCGGTGGCTTAGTCAGTTAAGCATCCAACTTCAGCTCATGTCATGATCTCATGGCTAATGAGTTGGAGTCCTGCACTGGGCTCTGTGTTGACAGCACAGAGCCTGGAGCTTGCTTCAGATTCTGTGTCTCCCTCTCTTTCTGCCCCTCCCTCGCTTGTGCTCTGTCTCTGTCTATGTCTCTCAAAAACAAATAAACATTAAAAAAAACTTAAAAAAATAGATCAACACTATAAATTGATTTTCTCAGAGACCCTATAAGCATTGGGCTATTGGCACTAAATTAATTATATTATAGGGATGCCTGGTTGACTCGGTAGGTTGAGTATCCAACTCTTGATTTCATCTCAGGTCATGATCCCAGGGTTGTGGAATCAAGCCTTGGGTCAGGCTCCATGTTGAGCATGGAGGCTGCCTAAGATACTCTCTCCCTTTGCCCCTCTCCCCTGCCCACACTCTCTCTGTCTCTCTCTAAAATAAAAAATAAATGTTTTATAAAAAAATAAATAAGTAAATAAATAAACAAATAAATAAATGATTGGTTGATTTACTGAGTAGATTGTAACTGGAAAGAAGCTGTGCTCCTGAAAGTTTCTGAGGGTTTATAGAAATTTATAAAAATTCTTCTAATTCTCTGCAAAGTCAGTTTCAAAGTTGTATTTCACACACTTACACTTGTGCAAGTGCACTGAGACACATCCAAAAGCAAATACCAAACTGCTAACGGTATTTATTACCGGTTTTTAGACTATGCATAGTTCTTATTTTTCCTCTTTGCTTATCAGGCTTTTATAATTTTTCCATAACCTTAATAAAAAGTATTTTACCAAGAAAGCATATGAGGAAACAGAGAGAGACAGAGAGAAACAAAGAGAGAAAATTGAAAGCATTGGATATTGAAATCTGCATTCATGTTTCTTCACCTAATAGATTTTCTCTGCAGTCCTCCTTGAAATCTTGTTCCCCAAAGCTCTCTGTGCCTGTTTGCTGGTGGCAATGGTATTTGCAGCTTCTTTGTGTCTCTGGTAGGCAGACATGGCAAGTCAATGTCCCTAGTGTGCCTCAAAAATTACAAAAGCCATCATCCAAAGGTAGACATATACTTAATAAACAAGCCTCTGAAAAAGGGGCAAACCTGATGCTTGAGGATTTTGTATGTTATTTGGACATTGAAACTTTTTCTTAAAAGACAAGAGAGTCATACAACTCTACAGCAGAGATTCAGAAAAGAGAACATCTATTCCATCCTGAGACAACTGAAGTTCAGAGAGAGGATGTGATTTGCCCAAGACGATTTATATCTTCCCACGATAGCTTATTCTCCACCTTTTCTTGGCTCCTTTGCTCAGTCATCAAAGCTCTGTATGGTCAGTTTTCTCTTTAGTTGGTTTTTAGAAGCTGTACTTTTATTTCATTATCCAGGTAAATAAGACCAAAAGCAAAAATACCTTGGAAACGAAGCTGCATCTCATTTCTCCTGCCATGACTACTTTGCTTAATGACCTAAATGCACCATCACTTCGGTCAGGGTATTGATTTATCAAGGAAGAGGGTGTTATTGAAAAGGAGTGAGTCAGAACGTCCACGCAGAGAAATGTTGCTCTCAACACACTAGGAACAAGATGTTGGGGGAGAGGGGGAGGGGGAGTGGAGGTGGCACACAGCGAGTTAGGAAAAATAAAAGACTGTGTTTAAGACACAGGAAAAAAATATATAGTCTCCAATCTGCTCAGTTCACCCAGACTTGGAACAAGGCCAAAGCCAAGGGACACCCCCCCCACCCCCCACTCCCCAGGCCTTGTCCTTTTGAAACAAATCCCAGCCACATTCTTAACCAGTCCAGGCCTGGGCTGCCAGGCTTGCAGATTTTGATGAAGCCAGTATCATTTTTTGCTACGCTTTTGTAACAAATTATCACATTGGGTGGTGTAAAATACCAGGAATATATTCTTTTACTGTTTTGGAGGCTAAAAGTCTGAAATCAAGGTGTTGGTGGGTTGGTTCCTTCTAGGGGTTCCAAGGGAGAACCTGTTCCATGGCTTTCTCCTAGCTTCTGGCCATTGTCAGCAACTCTTGGTATTCATTGGCATGTAGATGCATCACTTCAGTCTCTGCCTCTCTTATCACATTATGTTCTCCCTGTGTCTCTTCTCCTTTTCTTTTAAGGACACCAGTCATGTTGGAGTAAGGGCCCACCTTACTCCAGGACGACTTCAGATTAATGATTCTATTTGCAATTACCATATTTCCAAATAAGGTCACATTCTAAAGTACTGGAGCTTAAGACTTCCACATATCTACCTGGAGAACACAATGCAACCCATAACAGGGTGCAGTGGGCTTAACTGAGCAAAGAATTTGTTTCCTCCACTGAGAAAAGATCAGTGTCCAGTTGGAATAATCAAATGTGCCAGTTTTGACATTGATGTGTGAGCCAGTGCTACATGAAGAATGAGGAGGGGGCAACAAAAGGGAACCCTAGGGGCATTTACGAGAAGGTAAGAGTGAATCAATCGTAGTTGAGCTGTGAGTTTGGGGCAAAGCAGATGAGGTGAAGAGGGGAACTGCCCCTGGCTCACAGGCACTTCAAGAAGTGTTGGAAGTCCAAGTAAGCCCATGGAATGGAGGAAAGTTAAGTTCACCACTGGAAATTTTGAAATGGCTGGGCACAATTGCTTCCATGGTTGATAATTCTAGCCTATACCACCCTCTTTGCCATTCTGTGTCTTTTGAGTATTCTTGCAAATACATGTGAAGGCCACCATGCTACTCATCCTGCATAATTGATTAGAGTAAGGGTTGCAAACAAACAAACAAAAATATATAGGGGCCAGATGATAAGAGAAACAAGTGAAGCGGACTGGGTATAAAATACTGAGAGTCCATTGATTTTCAGTTGTTTAATTGGTACTGGGTCTCAAAGCTGGAGAGAATGAAGAGAATGTTAGAGAGGAATGGGCCTTCCTTTAGAAGGAGCTGCGTGGCTCAAGCTCTCAGTTGTAACTCTGCAAGAGGGTGCTGACACTGAGGGAGGTGGGGGAAATCCAACCTGCTCTCCTCCTACCAAGCTGTGAGCCCACCAACCCCATCAGCCTGGGGCAGTTCCTTTTTCTAATTTCTGCAAAGTACAGTAGTATAGGCAGAGAGCAGTACTGATTCCCACTTGTTATTGCCAGGCTACAAAGTGTACTCTGCTTCCAGGTCTTTCGATTTTTGAAGAGAAGCTGCAAATCTGCATCTTTATCTGTAATCTAATATTTTTACATTTTTTTCATTTTATTTGTTTTAGAGAGAGAGAGCATGCATGTGAGGATGGGGGAGAGGAACATCGGTGGGGGGAGAGAGAGAATCTTAAGCAGACTCCATGCTCAGCACAGAGCCCACATGGGGCTCAATCCCACAGCCCTGGGATCATGACCTGACCTGAAATGAAGTCAGACATTCAACCAACTGAGCTACTCAAGTGCCCCATAGTCTAATTTTTACATAGTGGCTCTGATATTGTAAAAGCCTGCATAGGCTGATGAATCCATGGTAGCAAGCTCTGTGCCCACCAGGGGAGATGGCACCACGCCTGTGTGCAAACTTACTGTCAGAGGGTCCCCTGCCTCCTAGGAGACATCAGAATTACTCACATTAGCCCAGTGTCTCAGTGGAGAGGTGCCAGGCCCTCCCATCAAGGTAACCCCTCCTGAATGCCTCATGAGCGTGGATTATCGGTGAATGGCTGCAAATTACCAGATGTGTTACCTAAGGCAAATCATTTAACTTGCCTGGACATTGGTTTTTGCATCTGAGCCAGATCTCCCAGAAGTGCTTACAATGATTAAATGAGATAAAGTTTGTGAAGTGCCTGCACATGGCTGTCATTCAGCGAGTGGCAGCAGCTATTATTTTCAAGACTTAGCTGTGAGGGCATGCTGGTCCCCTCTTCATCAGGAAGGGCTGCTGCAGCATTCTTATTCTTGTCACCATCAGATTACCCTTTGAGAAACGATGCCTAATATCCTACCAATAATTGTTACAGCATACAACTGCAGGGATCAGAAACCTTCATCACCACCTATTATTTACAGGCATAACAAATTTAGTTACATTCAGTCACATGAAAGGAATTTAGAAATTATTTAAGATACTATTTCAATTTCCTCATTTGCCAGATGAGAAAACAAAGGCTGAGAGAGAGAGGAGAGAGAGGGAAAGAGAGAGAGATTCATCTGCGGCCACACAGTGAAATAGTAACAGAACATTAAATGCAGTTTATATCTGTGTTTTTTGTTTTAATATTGAGCTTGAAAGAATTTTATGCTTTTAATTGAAACTTTGAGCATTGTAGATATTATTTCAAACATTAAGTAATAAATGTGTTCTTGATTGATTTGGCAGTGAAATACCAATTTTCCGTTCTGAACTAAAATGTAAAAAATAAGAATACATTGTCCAAACCACACCCCCACACCCCCGTTATCCACCCCATCTTTGAAAGGAATAAATTGTATTAGAAACATCTTGCTTTCAGAGGCAATAAAAGCTGTATTTAGCTTTTTGAAGTGTAGGGTTGGCTTTGATCTCTTTTGGGGGGAACCTGGGGGGCAACGTGCCGGTACCTTCCTTATAGAGATGTGAGGATTACATGATCAGTGCTTGGAACCTCATTAGTTCTCAATAAATGGTAGCTTTGATCTCTTCCTTTTCATTCCCACATACTACACCCTATACACCCCATTCCTGCCCAGAAAACACACATGGACTCCACACTTCTACACTGTACTAGGAGCATTTTGAGGCCACACTACTGTCTTTTATTTTGTAGAGATCTGGAAATAGTACAAGACTGGCCACCGTGAACATACTCAGTAAAGTTTATTGAACTTAATTGACTTACTGTGCTGCATTCAATCTTAAGAAGTTAGATTGTACTCAGAGCACAAATTCATTCACACATTTGTTTGTGTGTTTATATCCCACCAAGTGCTACAAAGGATTTAAGTCTACTTAATTGCTTTAAATCAGATGTGAAATACTTGATCATATTTACCCCTGTGGCCACTTTTAAATGTCTCTGTTACCACACACATGTGCTTGATACTCTGTTTATATGTCAACCTCCTGAGCTATACTGTGAGCTTCTAGAATCTAGAAGCCAAGACAATGTTTTAGTGTTCTTTGCATCTGTCTCAGTGCCCAGCTTTGTGCCAGACATATGGCAAGTATTTCATTAAAGTTTGTTGAACTAAAGACCCAAGTTATGAGAAAGGAGCCTGAAGAAGAGAGTTAGACAGGCAATGTTTATTTTGTTAATTAATTTATTATGGGGGAAGAGGGAAAGGCAGAGAAAGAGGAGGAGAGAGAGAATCCCAAGCAGGCTTTGTACTGTCAGTGCAGAGCCTGAATTCACGAACCATGAGATCATGACCTGAGCTGAAGTTGGATGCTTAATGGACTGAGCCACTCAGGTGTGAGGGGCAACTCTTCGAGGCAAGTGTTAGTGTACTTGATAGAACAGGTTTTAGGAGTGGGCAGAAGGGGAGAGGACCAGAGCACAGGTGGAGGGATTAATCTTTGATAGGGAGAAGGCTACTAAGTGGGATTTGATTTCTGCCCCTAAATGACCGTCATTACATTCCTTTCAGGGCTATGCACACAGCCAGGCACTAAATACTTTGTAGTGATTATTACCAAAGCAAGGCCTGGGAAAAAGATTTGTAACGGAAAGAAATATCACAGTGAACTCTCCTCCAAGCGGGCTGGAACCAGTATCTGTGTTTATGTTATAGATTAAACTGAATATGACTTTTTAAAGAGAGAATTATAATTTTCTCACACAATATTAATCTTTACTACATAACATTTTGAGAGTGGAACAGGTCCAACAGAGAAGAGAAATTAGTTGCTTAAGGTTCCAAGTCACATAAGTGATAGTAGTAATAAATATCTTGACGCTATCGAGTAGCAGTTTTAGAAATATTTCATTTTTCTTCATCAAAAGTTTTGTGGGGGGTTAACAAAGCATAAATTGTTACTTCCCTTCCAACATGCATTAGTCATAGATTAAGTCATTTGTAGTAGACCAAATTCAGCAATACCATTGTTTATGCATTAAGCAGCAGCAATAGTGTTACAGACCCCCACAGGCTACCCCTGGGGGGCACAGAGATAAATGAGGCATAAGCCCTATCCTCATAGAAATTACTTTTTTTATTACCCCCAAACCCAACTAATTGAAACTTGTCTGTAGTCAAGTTTGAGGAGAAAGTAGGCAAATAGGAGGATGAGTTCATCTTTGACAATTCTGCTTTTTTTTTTTTTTTTTTATAGCAGCAGAGTATCTCCTGGGGCTATTCGGCATTAAGCCCAGTCTTCCACACAGCAGCTGACATTTTCCACTTCTGTAATGGCCCAGTGCTCCCGTATAATCTTCTCAGGCTGCACTGGTGGACACATGCCCTCCCCTCCCCCTTGGAGATCTGAAATGTGTGTATAAACAAGAGGCACAATAGAAACACCTGTGGAGCTCCCCTGGGCGTCAGGTGTGGGGAATAGCTCTGGAGTTAGCACCCTTGTTTCTGTGCATTGGAGAATCTGTTTCTGACTTGGACTCTGCACAGGAAGTGACTTGTATTGCCAGATGGAATTTATATGTTCTTTTTCAACTTCTCTCACAACTGCTCTCTTCCTTCTTTCTACCCTCTCAATTGCCAAGGCTCGCAGATGAGAATACTTCCATTAGAGAGACAGAAACCTGCAGCACAATGCATGGTCAGCATTTTGCAGAGCAGGATGGAAGGAAACAAGGCTTTCTAGGCTGTGCATCAGTGGATAAAGCACTGGAACTTAGAGATGTACTTTAAGTACAAACTTTTGGGCAAATGCCTAACAAAGTTCAAGACTTAGTGGAAAGACCCTGAAAGGAACAGTGGACATCCCAGTGCCAGGGCTGCCTCTGTGGCTACAGTGCGGGATTCCTGAAGAAAGACACAGACTTCCCTAGGTAAAGGGTTGATCATCACCAATTCCCTAATAATGAAACAGTGCGTTTATTCAATGTGAACCATGTGCCAGGTGCCATGTTAGTCTACATAATAGATCTATATTTACTCTAACCTGATCCAAGACAACTTTTTAGATCATTACTGTGATTAACTTAATTACATGAATAAACATAGACTCAGAAAAGTGAAGGAACTGCCCAAGAGTTCATGGCCGGAACTCAAACACACGTCTGTCTAACGGACTTTGCTTGTAACCCTTATTCTTTACTACATCCTTGTAATAGAGGATCAGGAAATTAATAGTAGAATCCAACATTTATGCTTTACGATCTATTCTGTTTATTACAGTATACTGTATATAGTTGCAAGTCACACAATATAGTAGTTTTTCTCACAGAGTGTGTTCACTCACTTAAAAAAGCCCTCTGTCCTTTCATAAAATATATGTGCAAAACAATAGCTGCAAAACTCCTGGAGATAAAAGAAAAAAATGACAGCAGGTAACTGGAAACTATAAAAATTGGGACATCACTTCTTTGCAAGACAATCATCTAGAAATGCTCAAACTGAAAAATAATGTAAGGTAAAGACCTAAAGTTTCGATTTGGCAGCAGTGAAAGGATAGAAAGTATGGGAGAGAGATACTTAAATGAATATGTTTATTCTGTATTTAATTTGAGAGAGAGAAAAGGCAGAGATGATCAATTATCAATTATTTCACTGTGATGCATTTTTCTCCTACATTTTATCTTTTCTAAATCAGGATGTATCTGCTAATTGATAGCATCCTACTTTTATTGAAGCTGGGCAGCAGTTATCTATTATCATTGCCTGTGCATATGTGAATAGCAAAAATGCAAACAAAAACTTGGAGGAAAATCCCTGAGACAGTAGTGGAGCACTCTTTACACTTGTTAGAAAACAAATGGTTATGGAGAAGGGATGAAGAAGATCAAACAGGCATGTTTAATGGCACTTTCCAAAGAGAAGTCACTAGTAGGCTAGTTCTATATAATTTCAAAGCCAGATTAAGAGCACATCACTAATGGCTTTTAGTTCCTTAATGGAATCTTTGAGGAAAAGCTCTGCATGCAGAGTAGCCAAAAAGTGATTCAGAAAACAGATTCTTTATGGGAAGAAATTTTAGGAAAACCCGTATAGGTAATTTATTTTGCTTATGTTTTCCTTGTTGGGTATTTCAATGGTTAGTGTTATGTGTCAGCTTGGTTGGGCCACAGTGTCCAGATATCTGATCAAACATTATTCTGGATGTTTCTGTGAGGGTGCTTTTTAGATAAGATTTGGATAGAAGTTATGCTTTGGAGTAAAGCGGATTGTCCTCCATAATGCAGGTGGGCTTTATCCAAAATATTGAAAGTCTGAATAGAACAAAAGGCTGATCTCCTCCAAGTAAGAAGGAATTCTCCAGCAGATTGCCTTAGGACTCGAACTGTAACTCTTTTCAGAGTCTCAGGTTTGTTAGCCTCTGCCATCAGATTTTAGACGTGCAAGCCTCCATAAACACATAACCAATTCCCTAAAATAGAACTATCTGTCCATCCACCTGCACACACATATATACACTCCCCCATCTTATCTTCCCATCCCCCCACAAACCATCTTACTTGTTCTGTTTCTGTGGAGAACCGTGATTAATACAGGTATGAGCAGTGATATATAACACAATTCTGTTTAATAAAAGAAATTCTGTAAAATAAAAGAAGATACAGGAGGAATGAAAAACAACTAAAATGGGGGCACCTGGGTGGTTCAGTCTGTTGAGTGTCCGATTCTTGGTTTTGACTCAGGTCATGATCTTATGGTTTGTGAGTTTGAGCCCTGTGTCAAGCTCTGTACTGACAGTGCAGAGCCTTCTTGGGATTGGGATTGTCTCTCTCTCTCTCTCTCTCTCTCTGCCCCTCCACGATTTGTGCTTTCTCTCTCAAAATAATTAAATAAACTTTAAAAGAAGAGAGAAAAAGAAAAACAACTAAAATGGAAAATGAGAATAAATCTAGATAAACATTTTATAAGAATTTTGTTTGAGAGATAAGATACAGAACAAATTCACAATGAAACGAAAGCACATAAGTAAAAAGGGGGTAAAAGGAGCACGAGTGTGTGATAATCTTTGTCTAGTCTGAGAGGAGGTAAAATACCAAGGACCATTAGACTTTGGTAAGTCAGTGATGCACAGTGTAATTTCTAGTGAAATCATTAATAGTATAGGAATATATACACTCAAACTAATGAAGAAAAATGTAATAAAAATAAACCAAAGGAAGGAGATGAAGAAGGGAAAGAGAAGCCTAATAGAACAAGCAAGACAGACAAATAGAAAGCAAATATTAGATTGAACCATATGAAATTATTGGTTTGTAGGAAAAATGGTCGAATATTGGCAATTTCATATAACTCAAACTGTAGTGAGATACATTTACACAATTACATAAAGAATAATGATAATGTTGGTATCAGACATCACACTAGCAAAACCGCATGAACCCGTAAAGCAATGTCTTCAAAGTTCTGTGTGGAAAGGATACTGAATACAGAATTCTGAATACTCAGCCAAACCAGTAATCAGTAGTAAGAGCCAAGGTGAGACATTTTGGGACTAGTAAGAAGTCAAAAAGTTTGCTCTCCACACACTCTTTACTTAAAAAAAATTATTCAAGGAGGTACAATAGCAAAACAAAAACCACATCCATGCAAATAAAAATACATGGAATAGGGGCGCCTGGGTGGCTTAATCGGTTAAGTGTCCGACTTTCGCTTAGGTCATGATCTCGCGGTTCGTGGGTTCGAGCTTCGCGTCGGGCTGTGCTGACTGCCAGCTCAGAGCCTGGAGCCTATTTCAGAGTCTGTATCTCCCTCTCTCTGACCCTCCCCTGCTCACGCTGTTTCTCTCTCTCTCTCCTAGAAATAAATAAAAATAATTTAAAAAATACATGGAATATAGTAAACAGTGGCAGTTAGATATAAACTAAGAAGTAAAGGAAGCACTAGTAAGAAATTAAGGGAAGCTGCTTGGAAGATTTTCTGTCAAAAGGCAAAGTCTTCATGTAGACTATTGTTTCTCAACAGGGGACTACTTCGCTCCCTGGGAAAATCTGGCGATGTCTGGGAACATTTTTGCTTCCACAACTGGAGTGGGGATTGCTACTGGCATCTAGTGAGTAGAGGCCAGAAATGCTGCTCACCACCTATAACGAACAGGACAGCCCTCTGTATCAAAGAACAATCTGGCTCCAAATGTGATGTAATGCCCCAAATGGGAGTAGTGTAAACTCTAATGTAGAGTATTACATTTCCTTCACCTTGGATCAAATCATACTACTTAGTTCTCTATAAATGATTTCTACATAACTATAGTAATAATGTTGAGAGTCCTTAGTAGGTTTATGTAAAACAACAGAACATGTATATAATATTATATGATTTAATATAATAATAATAATTATATAGTATAATCATATATATAAAATGAAAAATTGATGGTAGAGGAAGGAAGGGTGGAAGGAGTACATATTATAGGTTGCCTGGGGATCTTATTAAAATACAGTTTTCGATTTAGGAGGTCTGAGGTGAAGCTTGAGATTTTGCATTTCTAACAAGTTTCCAGTTTTTTTCCCTCCCTGGTAATATCTAATATTTCTTTTTATCCTTTATGTTTTGAGATTTCACCAGGAAAGACTCCACAACAACAACTTATTGATCATTTATTTTATGTTTACTATTATTTGAAATCAATCATCATCAAATGTGTACCATGAGAGCCCCTTTTGTCAGACTGAAATTCCTAGCAAGCAATAAATAGCATTTAAACAAGTTTCCCTTTAGTTTTTTCCTTCTGGTTGTTTTTTCTTTCAGAAGAGTGAGAGCTTTTGGATTGCATTGTGTCTTGATTTTATATTTATCTCCCCTCTGGTCTGGATTCCTCTAAGGCCAGAGTTTTATACACATGGTGATACTGATGTAAGACATTCATTCATGTATTAATTTCATAACATTCAGTGATTGCTCGCTGGGTGCCATATTCTGTTAAGGGCTGGAAACAAAATGGTAAATAAGCCAGACAAGTCTGGTTGGAGTATTTCTGGGAAAGCTTTTGTTGCTTTCTTGAGAAAAAGAGAGATGCATCTGGGGAAAACCTTGCACTTTCCTTTCCTTCTTGCCTTGAAGAGAGGAAATGACAAGAAAGACCTAGAGGATTGCAGACAGAACATTCCTGAGCATTGCTGAACTGCTGAACAAACATTAGCAATTAGTTATCTCTAGATTTCTAGTTAGGCGAAGGAAGTACATTCTCACTTCTTAAGCTGTTGCACTTGAGTACTCTTTGCCTTTCAGCTGAAGGCATTTTTGACTGACACAACATACACAAGTGATCAGGAACTGGATGTTTCACAGTGATGTTATCAAGTACTTGTAATAATGGTTAATGATACTGCACAACAGATTTTACATTATATATTAAGTGGTAACATGGGAGGAAAGGATATATCATTATTGCTTCCAAGAACAAAACTAGAACCAATGGACCAAAGTTTCAATGGACCAAATTGAATTCAACATAAACTAGAACTTTCTAACAAAGTATTCCATTAATGGAGTGTGCTATTGTACAAAGAGATTGATTTCCTAATCATTAAAATTTTCAGTAAGAGGCAGCAACACCATAGTTTGGGATTCTAGTATTGTGTGGAAGTCTAGAGGAGAAACTCCTAAGATTCTTTCTTACTCTAAGGCTCTAATATCACTTTTTAACAACGAGTGTCAAAATCAAAAAAGCTTTGGGACACCTGGGTGGCTCAGTCCATTAAGCGTCCGACTTTGGCTCAGGTCATGATCCCACGGTTCATGGATTCGAGTCCTGCATCGGGCTCTGTGCTGACAGCTAGCTCAGAGCCTGGAGCCTGCTTTAGATTCTGTATCTCCCTCTCTCTCTGACTCTCCCCTGCTCATGCTGTCTCTTTCTCTTTCAGAAATAAACTTTAAAAAATAAAATAAAATAAATTCAAAATCAAAAAAGCTTTAAGTCAGAAACTTCTTTAAAACTGTTAAATCCCAAATTCAAATAACCAGAGCACCCCAGTTCCTTAATTTTGATTGGGATTTTATCAAATGGAGATAATAGTAGTTTTATCCAATTCCTACTCCTAAGAATGAAACATTTTACTTACATATAAAAATGTGATATTTTTATGAGTCAGTAGACAAAGAAAATGGAACTATAGTACAAAACCTAGACATTCAAACATATTGAAGTGTAAATTTACACAGGATTAATAAAAGCTGTGTATTAAATGTGTAGCATGAGTTCCAATACAGCAAAAGAAAATAATACTTTTAGCTAAAAATACCTTGTAAACAATTACAGTTATAATTCTAGGCAATCACTTATCATCTTGGCAGTATAGAAGAGTCCAATACGTTAAAAAGTAATTTTTTAAAATTTCAACAGAAGTTATTATTTAAAAAATTCAATGTTTAGGGCTCAAATGAGAAGCTTGCCGAGAATGGCATAGCCACCTATCCCTCTGCCCACACAGAGGGATAAATGGCATACACCTCTTGGGTTACATGACTCATTTACTACCTGAGAGATGTAGAACATATGACCCAGGCCACTCTGGAGAAGTTAAAACATATTTTAAAACATAATTGTAAGAAATAAATCACTTTTTTATTGTTGGTTAAAAAAAATTGCTGTGCCATTTGTACAGACAGTTTTGTAATTGTGTTCTCCTAAATTAAGCACTTTGCATGCCTCTGGGAAATGCAAAACATGAACCATAATAAGCGCCTCCCATTGGAGCTCTCGAGCACAGGAAAACACCAGACAAAGTACTGGGTTAGTACAAGGTGAACAAAAGTGACAAGATATTGAATTTTCATACAGCTTTGAGTCTTATTGCTATGAACATCACATAACTAAAGTGCAGTGGAATATGAAATACTGATTTATTTATTTTAAGTGAAATAATTTCTTTCTTGGTTTCCCTACTCTAAATAGAAACAGCTCATTCCCAAGCAATGCAAGTTTACTCACAAATAAGTCACTGGGTTCTGCCCAATGTTTATGGCTATACAAACTTATTAGACTATAGCTCTGATTACAGTTAAGTGAAATAAACCTAAATGACATTTCTGAGCCTTATGCAAATAATTTGATTTTATAATGGCAAATCTAAGGGTTCAAAGTTGGCCTTATGAATATTTACAATGGATATTTTCTACTCAGCTTTTTGTTTTCATCAAAGGTACAGGTAGTTTCATGTTTGTCTCAATGATTTCTTCTAATTTACTTTGACATTTCAAGCAGTTATGAATGCTGCTTAATGTACACCTGTGGATAGGCTAATTGGCCCTTTCACAAATGGACATGTTTGAATACAAAGGGTCCATTTTGCTACATGTGTGCTAATGCTACAACTGCCTTCATCAATATAATAGTCTGAAGAATTGGTTACTCAAGAACAAGTTTTCTCCCCTTCCCCAACTTCATCATTTTTCGTTCTAATAACACTTCTAATTGAAAAATATTCTAAATCCAAGCCACTTGGATTGCTGAGTCATGCTAAGTTGTGCAATATTATGTTACATTCCATCTGGCATTAGATAATATGTTAGGATGTAGAATCTTGAATTTTTATTTACAATACATGTTTCAGATAGAGATTTCAAGGTACCATGAAACTAGTTTAATTCAGGATTTATCTTGAATTCTATAGATAGTCTTTACAATGGCCACTATAAAAGGAAAACATTTATAACATTCACTGTACCAAATGTCCTTTTCTCTATCCAAATGTTAAAAATTATTGGCATTCATTTGAAGAAATTGTTAAGCATCTAAAATTTTGTACCAGTAAGTATCTGGAATATGCCTTGAAGCAACTTCTGTTTACAGACAAAGTCTGTAAGATATCCAAATACCACTGTGATGTGTTTACAGTTTATAAAAGAATTAAATATCAAGTCCTTTTGGGTGCGTATTTCTAAATGAGCATTAAATGAATTGGGGGAAAAAAACTAGAAAATTTTCTTATCTGGTTCATGCCTGATGAGTGATTGCACTCATCTTCCCTTTGCAACTTACTTTTGGTTGATGAGGGACTCTAATGGTCATTAAGGCCATTGCTGGGAATTAGTTTACTTTTGTAAATGAGTTTCACCTGGAAATGTCATTTCAATGCAATCAACTGTATCATCTTGGGCCTATGAGCAATGATGCTGAACTACTGACAGATGGAGAATTTTGAAATGAGTTCCAACTAATTCTGACAGCCATCACTTCCCACCACTCTTAGTTAAAAATTAACTTCCAATAGTGGGAAAGAAAGATGATGAAATCTACCCGGTACCTACAAAAGATGTTTCATATCACGAATTGTTACCCATTATTTCTTTTTTGGGAGGGAGCATGGGTTGATCTAGAGAGTCATGATGACTACCAATACAACCAAAAGTTCACTACACTATACTGCCAACAAAATTAAACTTGTAGTAGTCATAAGGAGGCAGTCTCCCAGGGAACATGACTGTTATGGAAATCAAAAAGCATTCTGTTGGTGAAAATGAAGCATTTAAATTCACCTTTGTGGAGTTCATCTAGTTCAATTAGTTCTCAAGATTTGTCCTTTAAATCTTCCCAGGAAATGGAGAATAGAATTTCTTCAAGTCAAGATTGAAGTATTTAAGAGAGAACCCGTGGCTGTCTGGGTACCACAGAGCTAATTAGACTTGGTCATTTCTTAAAAACAGAAGACATAAGCAAGAGGGAAGCCTCTTTCATGGGAGGCTTTGAAAGCAAGAGCTAAGATCATGAACTTTGGGCCTTCAGTAGTGAAAGTGCTCAATTGTTTGAAAGATTTATACTTTGGTGAGAAAGCCTCAGGGTATCTTTATCAAATCAAGAACCAAATAGAGGACTTTGGTAGAAGCATCTGCTCAGAGTCAAATACTAATTTTGAAAAAAATCTGTGTGAAAGATGGCTTATGTTACTCTAATTACCAATAGATGTTCTACCTTTTCCAATCATGCATATCTCTTTTTGATACCTTGTATCTCCTCTTGGCTTTGCTGCTCATGTGCCAGTGATGGCCAGGTGGCGAAATGCAAGCTTTGTTGCTATCAATACTTGGCTTTTCTTTTTTTTAAGCATATTAGGAAAAGATGGAAACATTGTACATTTATTTCAGTAATGTAAAAAATGTAAAAAGAGTGGCAGCACTGATCATTATAATAAAGGTGAATAACTGTTTGAACTGAGGATGAAAAGTTGAGAATAGGTCCTCAAGAGATGGAGTCAAATGGAGTTGAATAATATAGTTGTGGGTCAGTTGTGCATAGGAGTGATTTAATTCAGGAACTGAGGAACATATTTGAAGCTTTATATATATATATGTTATATATGTGGGGGAGGGTATAGAGTGAACATAAACAGATTAGAATTTAAGTGATCACCATGACATAATAAAAAATTTGTTTAATTATGGAAAGCACTTAAGTGTGGCAATATCTTTGAGAAGTCATATAATACTTCTTAAAAATACATAAGCATTTTATATTGGGAAATTTGGGAAAAACTAATCTCTCCCATCCCTTCTTTAGGTTCAAAAGCAATTAAGAAGTAGACATGAGATCTGGATGGGGCTACTAAAGAGTATAGAGCTTTTGATCACTTCCCCCCTAGTTTAATCTTGGAATTCTTGTACCCACCTAGCCCGCTCAGGGACATAGACTATGCAATGCTCCTGGAACGCGAATGGGCAAGAGTGGAAATGCTGGGAGGACAGCGAGCCTCCTGGCTTGTGTCCCAATCCTGGCTGTTGTTCATTGCATGGAAATAAAATCTGAGAAAGCACAGGCCAAGAGAATGCAAGAAGAGTTTCCAGAGAATGTAGCAAGAGGCCAGGCTATACACGAAGTAGAGTAATAATATTCTACACTTGAACCCAACCTAGTAGAGCAATGTAGAACAATGGGTATTGGGATTTTACTATCCCAGGTTAGATAAATCTATTCTCTTTAGGGAGGTAAAAAGAAGAAGGTGGAGAAAAGAAGCTTCTCTATTTCCGTTCAGAGACAAAAAATAACTGTTGGATAGAATTCCTAATTTATGGGCAATAAAGGAATATGTAAAGATGGAAAAAATTTTTCTTCCTATATTCTTCTGTCATTTTCTGCTTCTATTACTCAAATCTCTTTTAGTTGCAAGTGATCGAAAATTAAAAGTGACTCGACACACACAAACCTGTATATAAATAGATTATAGCAGTCCTATTTTTAACGGCCCCAAACTAGAAACAACCAAGATATCCTTAAAGCAATGAATAGTTAAACACATCATGGTATATCCATACCCACATGGTGGGATACTATTCAGCAATAAAAAAGGAATAAACTATTGATATATGTAACTTGGGTGACTCTCAAGGACATTAAAGCAAAGTGAAAAAAGCCAATCTCAAAAGATGACATACTGTTGGATTTTCATTTATATAATATTTTCAAAATGACCAAATTATAGAGATGGCGAACAGATTAGTGATGGCCAAGGGTAAGGGATGATTAGTGGGTTTGACTATAAAGGGATAACATAAGGGAAGTCTTGGTGGTGATTGCAGTGATGGTTAAATGAAAACACATGTGATAAAATGGCATATAACTATTCACACACACTGTACCAACATCAATTTCCTGATTTAGATATTGTGCTTAAATAAATACTTAAAGAAGAATAGTTGGGGAAAACTAGGTGAAGACGACATAGGACCTCTCTGTACCATTTTTGCAACTCCATGTGAATCTAGATCTTAAAATAAAAAGTAAAAAAAAATGTGGCTCGTGATAAAGGGATTTCATGGTTTATGGAATTGGATAGTCCAGAGGTTGAATCTAGTTTCAGGCAAACCTGGATTATGGAGCTCAAGTAATATCACCAGGAGCTTGCTCTCTCTCTCTCTCCTTTTTTCCGTTCTGCTTTCCTTTCTGTGTTGACTTAATTCTGTAGACAGCTTTCTCCATGAAGCTGGGGAAGATGTCAGAAATCTATGCTTATATGATCCAACAGTAACTCAGGAAGGAAAAAAATTCTCCATTTTTAGAGAAGAGTCTAAATTTTCTGTCAGATGTCCTCTTGGAACAGATCATTGTTCCAGGAAGATGGTTTACATTGACTGGTCACAGTGGCCTGGGGCATTGTATGTGTGTATGCAACTGTGCATGGACACACACATGCACAGAAATAGCTCCATTAGGACCTCACTGAGGAAGAGCGGTTTCCCAAAGAAAACTGAGATGGCTTTTATCAAACCCATGTTAGGCTGGGTGAGGCAAAATGCAGATTTCTGCTATCCTATTAAAATAGGATGTTTAATATTAAATAAATATTAAAATAACTCTGTAGATATGTATAAATACTTGAAAATCTAACATTTAAATATTGATAAGTATAATGAAGAGTGGTTACAGGTTTAAATTGTATGTATTTTGGGAGAAAGAAAAGTAAAGGCTAGAAAGACTGAACAGAATTTAGTAATTAACTAAAGATCTATGTGAAACATAGATGTGGCGCAAAATGAATCTCAACATTGTAATGTAATGTAAAGTTAACAAAACACTTCAAATTCCCCATGATCTCTAAATCATACAGAAAACTAAAATTTTATAGGTAAAATGATGGAATAGCTGAAATAGGTTAAATTCAAGTTTTGGGGGGAAAAAGTAGACCTCTAACACTGATTCCAGGATTTAAAAATACCCAGTTATGCTCTCAAACCTGGAAAATACCTTTTTTATTGGTAAAACCCCACTGTGATCATCTCTTAAGCTCAGTGGTAGCTGGAGACTTTTTTTCTGAGCTGGGGCCATTTTAGGTAGTGCTCTGTAGCACAAGACAGAAAGAAGGTTGCTGGTTGTCAGGGATGAACTCTGAGTGAGGAGATTCTCTTCAAACTGTGGGGGCAGAGCTAACCTGAGACTAACAACATAGTTCAGCTTGAAATTGAATGGGGAAGCCTAAGAAACTGGCAGACTTGTTTCGAGAAAGCAAAGGAAGCAGGCAAAGAGGAAAACATAGCAATCAGGTGGTGATCTTTCAGACTCAGTTTGAGTAGATTGTTTTACTTGATATGAAGAATTAAGAGGAGCAATGTACTTGGAAAAAAAAGAACATTTTCAAATAGCATTTCGAACTGAGTAAGAATTAGGGTGAGAATTAAGAACTTACATTATTAGTAGCTACTGGGAAAAACAGGAGAGAGTAATATTTTTTTGTTTTAAGTGTGATTCTGGAATAGTCACATAAAGGGAGAATGGGAAAGGGATGTGTGCAAGGAATGGCAATTAGGATTCCCAGCATTTTGTTTTTGAGAAGTGGCTTACAGAGGGTAAGAATATTCTGCAGGCATGGAAAATGAGCCTGAGGACATAGTCTTTCTGTCCAAAGTCGTGATCATAGAACTGTTTTCCTCTCATGTCACTAAGCTTCTTAATTATACCACAGATGTCTTTTACCTTCCATCCGTTTGAAAGTATGAGAATAAGCCATTTTTTAAATTATAACTCCTGGCTTATTTTGTCTTATATGTGCCTTGGGTATACAGACACATACATGATAGAAATATCTCAGAACTAACCTTTCCTGACAGCTCTTAACTTGACAGACTAATCCCTATAGTGGCTGTTATGCAGAACTTGCCATTTGCAAGGCTTGAGTGGTTTGTTAAATGATGTTCACTCTGAGAAGTATGGACTATCTGTCAACTACTGCCTTTTGAGGGAAGTTACAGGAGAGGGAGAACTTAGTACTCTACATATACATTTAAAGAACTATTGTCCTGTGCATATTCTTAAAACATATTATGATCCAAGTGGTGTCTTCAGATTTTGAGTACGGAATCTTAACACAAAAAGATTCAGGATATAAACCAATGATTTTGTAATATATCTTACCTTGAATAGTGGCCAAAACCTCAGGAGCAATTTGTGAATATGCAATTGATTGAAAAATCAACCCATAGGATTTGTGAATGCCTTCAGTGATACTATAGACTTTTATTAATAATAATTTAAATTGTTTTCATTTTTCACATAAACGATATGAGCTAAATGTAATTTACTTATAAATTATGATTTTATAATTATAAAGTGCCTTGAGTAAATCTTCCACCATATCTGTAGTATGTATAATTTGCTGACCTTCATCCACAAATTAAATTACCTAATCACAGGTGACCATGGGAGTGGAATTGGTTTTCTGTGGTAGACACTTTTTGTACAGTTATCCATATGCAGAATATTAGCTCCACTATAGATGAAGGCAATGTTTACTGTCTATGGTTAATAGCAACTCTTTTATACCAATCTTAGTTCAAAATCCCAATCCTGCTACCATTTAGTTATGAGGTTTTTTTTGGGGAAATAAATGAAATTTTCTAAGTGTCTTCTCTCCTTTTTAAGCAGAAAAATACATCTTCTGAAATACTTGTGCCTAGGATTTGAGGAATTCAAACTTTTTGTTTTGGAAAGGCAATATAGTACATATACTTACTTATATAACACCCTCAATGGGATCTAGGACAACACCCCATAGTCAGTCAGTAATATTCTGCAGTAAAACCTTTGAATTTTTTTTTAAATGTTTATTTTTGAGAGAGGGAGAAGGAGGGGGGATGGAGTAGAGACAGAGGGAGAGAGAGAATCCCACACAGGCTCTGTGCTGTCAGTGTGAGCTGGATGTGGGGCTCAATCTCACAAATAGTAAGATCATGACTTGAGACGACATCAAGAGGTGGATGCTTAAACTGATGGAGTCATCCATGCACCCCTAATGACTTTTAATGTTCACTCCAAGTGGGATAAATAAAGACTCTCATTAGTCTCACATTAGTGGAAGTCAGGTTTTACTTCCCAAAACTGCAAAAAACAAAAAACTTCTAATTTTCAAAAGCTATGAAGTTTTAGAGGGTCTGTGGGATCTGTATCATCTATTTTATTATTTTTTAAAGTGTTTATTTATTTATTTTTGAGAGAGATGAAGTGCAAGCAGGAGGAGGGCACAGAGAGAGGGGGACACAGAATCTGAAGCAGGCTCCAGGCTTTGAGCTATCAGCGCAGAGCCTGACTGGGGACTGTACCCCATGAACTGAAATGACCTGAGCTGAAGTCAGACACTTAACTGCCTGAGCCACACAGGCACCCCTGTATCATCTATTTTTAAAAGTTTGTTGTGAGGAATAAATGAAAAATACATTTAAAGCACTTAGCGCATGGTAGGAGTCCCCCAACCCCCAAATGTGACTATTATTAAGAGGTATTGATTGATGGCCCCTTCCCAAAGATGGGACGTTTCAGAAGGCTTGTGACTGGAATTCTTTCTCAAGGCAGGGTTAAAATATCCTGATTCTAGAACATGTATCTCTAGATCTAAACTGAAACACAAATCTACAGAATTACATTTTACATAAAATGATAGTTTAAAGTCTGTAAGGGGTAGTAATAAGACATAAAAGCCAACATTGTAAAATCTATATCTTTAATAGACCGAGTAACAAGGAACAATATTAGTATTTTATTCCTGAAGACTACTTAAATAATCTTTACAACAACTTTATGGGCACATATATGTACATTTGTACACCAAAGTATTTTTGGAAAGTGAAGTCACATATGATTAAAGTAATGTTAAACTAAATATATCCTGTGCCATAATTTTATCACTTCTAAATTCTCTTTATTTAGAAAAAAACAGTAAGGATAATTTAACTCACTATTGTTTTCTAAAATGCCCTAATCAACTTATTGTAGTATAGTAAAACTGATCTGCCACCATGCTGACTTAGGGATCTTAAGAGGTAACAAATATTTTAGTAACTTTATTAAACTATAACCTTTTCTAATGAAATTTAATATTTGCTTAGAATACAAGAGAACAAAACAGAAAGAACTTCATTTTCTGCTTGTTAAAGGTATTTGGGTAAACTGAGCTTTAAGATGGTCTTCTTTCAAAGGTTTTAAATAAGTTTTTGAAAGGGCACTGGAACAAATCTTTTTAAAAGGAGACTTATCAACTTCATTTTCCTTGATTCTGAAGTGACTTATCTTAGACTTCCTTTTGAAATACCTCTTCCAAATTTTCTAACCATGTTTGCCTTTACTTTATGGATGTTTCTTTTATAGTCTAGAAAAGAAAAAAAAGACATATAAATATGGTGAAAGTATCATTCAGGAAGAATTTTCACTATTCATTCAACTTATAAACTGAGTTTTTAGTGTGTGAATACATATGTCCCACTCCTGCCCTGGCAAGTATCAAGTAACATCACTGAATAAACCACTACATTTACTTTTGTTCTTTTTCAACTAATGAAAGACTGTTCTACAAGCATTGCTCTCTTTCTTTTTTGTATTATTTTTTCCCTCATTCTTTGGGATTACTTCCCTAAGGTTTTACACTTTCATATTTTTCCTATTTAAGAGTATAAATTGCATCTAGCACTTCCCTAAGTGCTAATCCTGATTCCATAGCCCTTATTCCTTTTCCTGCCACTGCTCAAATGTCCATTCCTCTGGTTCTTCATAAGCCTTCACCATGACTACTCAACCAAGCTGTTAAAAGGAATGCCCCTGACTTCTTTATGGATCAGCCAAATCTCCTATCCATTTTCTTGGTCATATTAGGTTTTAGTTTTAGGGGCACACAGTCTCTTGACAGTTCTTATTTCTCAGTAAACAGTACTTCTTTCCCACGGGAAGTTTTGTTTTTTTTTTTTTTGTACATTGTTAGTTGGAGAGCTCAGATAAACATATTCTAGGAAAGGCAGTTCCCAATTCTCTTACTTTTCCAGTAATTTCTCATGTGTATTTGGGCATTTTCACTTGGATATCCTAATATACATAAACTGTTACTGTCCCTTAAACCAATCCCTCTAAGTGTTCCATTATCCTTAAAAACATATAATCAGTTAACCTGGCTTTAGCTCCTCTTTGCTCTTTGGCGAGCACTTCAGTCAGTATCAACTCCTACATTTTTCTCTGTAGAGTTTTTTTATTCACCTCTCTTTATACATGGGATATTTAACGCATTTTACACCATTCTTGGGAAATAAGCATAGTAGGAAAACCAAATCTCTATTTGAGAAGTATCATAGATTAATTATTTAGTTGTAGGTCTATGATTTCCTGGAGAAATTTTTCAGGAGTCCAATGGGCAGCTATACCAACTGCACATACACATTGTTAAACATTATTAAGTTTAGCATGCTAAACCAAATAATTGTAGTAAATTTTACATTTTGGGACTTTTTTGATTTTTAAAATTTGCATGAAAGATATTTCCACTCCACATAAGGATGCCACTGGCTACTACAAGAAGTAAAGATTTATCAATACAGTTTGGCAAAGCTATTGAGAAATTTTGTATTATTCTAATAAAGAGGACTGATGGAAAAGAAAGTTTTCATGTTACTCTTATAAACCCTCATTATCTCATGAAACCCACCATAATTACAAGTTCCTTTAGGGAAGAAACCAAACTGGGTCTTAAATTTCTTGCTGTCACAGAACCTAGCATGTAGTCACTGCATAGTAAAGAAATGCTTCCTGAGTGAAGTCTTATGAATTAAAGTGTCAGAGAGACAAAGGTATGGACACCAAGGCCCAGAAGATGGTTTGTGCTATTACCTCTATTTTCACTAAAGATGTGGTTTTGTTACTATAGATTCATGTCACGGCCATATGCAATTGAGAGGATGTAGCTGTCTTCGTCAGCATCTTTTTCAACTTGCTAATGTGGGTTACAATATGCTATAACTACAGACTGAAGCCTGGCTTCATTGCACAAATGATTCAGAGGCCAAATTGTTAAAAATAATAAGCTAACAAATTTCAAGTAAAGTTTATCTGTAAAATATAATCATTAACCTATTAAATAATACATTTAGCTAATTATTTCAATTATTACTTAAATTATTTATGAACTCTTCTGCAGTGTGGATAAAAAAAGGATACAGAATATAGAGCTAGAAGTCTGGTTCCACCATGAAATATCTGTGTGATCTTGGGTAAGTGTTTTCTATTTTGTGTCTTAAAGTTTCTTATTTATAACATGGAAAGTCACACTTACCATGTAATAAATGTAACGAGTAGATAAAAGGAGATTCTTATGAGAACACTGTATAAAAAAAGTTAAGTACTACACATATGTTTGGCAATCATGTTATTAAATCTCAAATTAAGAGCTGAGACATACCCACTGTTGGTCTGTTTTCTTGTAATTGCTTATCACTTGCATTATCTTGTCGAACACGTTTGGCAAATCCAGAATTTACCTCGGCACTTAATGAAGTATTTGATGCAGAACTTGAGGGAAAAAAAATTTTATTTTAGTAAAGCATTTTTTATATCTTTAAGTTCTAATGCATATTCTACATTCAATGAAGATTAAAGAGAAAGTGAAATAATAAAACAGTAAGTTGCAAAATCCCATAAAATTGGAGGTACTAAATACATTTTTGGCCCATAGGGAAATGTAGTGATTTTAATGATGCTTACTCAAGTTGGAGATTACGATTGTAGTTATGTATAATAAGTCTGTAACAAAATATTTTCAGGGTGCCCTGCTAGAATATAAGCAAATGCTATTATTCAAAGTGTGGAGATAAAGAGCACCTTGTAAGAGGTTAAAAACCAAGTACATACTATAAATTTGGAGCATGAACCTTAATCTGGAGAATATCAACAAATGAGATTGTTTGGAGACATTGTTTTTAAATCAAAGCATGGTAATAGACTGAGAATCTCTCTCTAATTACTACAATTATAGAAACTTAAATGAAAAGAAGAGCCTATTTTCATTTGTTTTATCTTAAAAAATTCTATCAATCGCATATTCTAAAGGGTCAAATTTCTAACTCAATTTGAGGTGACATATTCCTACTAAACAGCTACTACTATGGCCTCATGTTACAAGATATGCAAATAAGTTAGGCATTAATAACCCCTGTACTGAAAACTTACATAACGACTATGCAAGGAAAGGGGAGGTGGGAGACAAATGAGACAAATACAAAAAATAATATAAGGTAAAGTAAAAAACAGTGCTATAGGTTTTAAAACTACAAGGAGCTATAGGTTCCTGCTTTTAAAAGTAGAAAAACAAAACAAGTGAAAGATTAGTGGATAAGAGGAGTTTGATCTGGGCCCTGAAAAATAGCAATCCAATCCTCCTTAACCCAAAGAGGATCAAGTTTTAACAAGCAGGGTTGGGATTGAATGGAGGATAACATCCCCCCTCATACTGATTCAAATAAGCTAATTTAGGGAGTTGCTGATCAAAAACGATATTACATACCATTTTACAAGTTGATACTAATTTGATTGTCGGTTGCATTAACACTTAGGGGCTTCCCTGTTATGGCAACAGCTTGCTCTAACCACATAGTAAACTGATGTGGGTGTCTTTGTGGAACAGGGAGAAGATGGATTAGTTGTATGGTTACTGAAAGTGGTCAGAAATGGCAATTTAATATGATAGGAAAGAAAAATAGGCATGAGCACACAGTGCTGGGAGAAATAATTCAACCTATGTACCTAAATTTTTCTAGAGCCTGTAAGAAAAATAATTATGGTGTTTCAAATGGTAATTCTGCCTACTATGTTCAAGAATATAAATTATATCTACTCAGAATGTTAACAAAAAAGTACTAGCGTTACGAAAGCAAACAAATTCAGTTGTAGAAATTCTTTATTCCTAAATGGTGCTAAATAAATGAAGTTACTATAATTCTGTTTTGGGTCCTAAGTGCCCTTTTTGGATAACATATGTATCAGCTGTCTAAGGCAAAAATTCTTTTTTGGTTATCTGGTGATTTTTCTTCAAGTATAAAGATCAATGTCATGGGTTACTTTTGATAAGAGTTAGTTTTCCCAACAACTTATCTTAAAATTGTCTTTATTATTATATGGTACCATTTTTCACTTTGGTTAGTTCTAGGACCTCTGTTTTTACTCATAAATTGTTTTTATTTGAAAACTAGGCTTTCAAATAAATCTATCTGAAATAATCTTCATATTTCTAGGAATGAAATAAAAAATAAGTTGGACATATATAGAAGTAAAATACATGCAAACATTTATTTTAGGATTTAGGTAAAACAGTCCACTAATGAAATGTTTAACATTCATGTTACAAATTTATTTCAGATTTACACTGGATCACAAAGTATAAAGACTTAAAATTGGTATGAATTCCAATTATGAATTGAGAAGAAATTTATTAACACTTCTAGTTACATGCCAAATATACTTCTTTAACTATTAATGAAAGTAAAGATTTAACCTTTTGTCCCTTATATAAGTAGTATGTTTCTGCATTACGTTAACATAATGCATCTCATATTCTTTCCGTTGAGGTAATTTCTAGTTGGAATCATTCCATGTCTTTAAGAATTTTTTTATGGTTTATTTATTTATTTTGAGAAAGAGAGAGAGGGAGCAGGGAAGGTAAAGAGAGAGAGGGTGAGAGAGAATCTCAAGCAGGCTTTGTGCTGCCAGTACAGAGACCGATGCAGGGCTCGAGCCCACAAACTGAGATCATGACCTGAGCCAAGATCAAGAGTTGGATGCTTAACCAACTGAGCCACCCAGGCACCCCTAGATGTCTTTCAAAACAAACCAAAAATGTATTACGGATGTGAGACTCATTTCTGGGTGCTAAGAAAGATCATGAAACAAACAAAAAAACCAACTAACCAAATAAACATAAAGCAAACAAACCTCCAAAACTTTCATTAATATAATTTATAAGTAAAATTTTAAATATGCATATATTATATTTGATAGGCTGATTTAGTTAAATCAGTGTGCTACAAGGATATTTATTAAATAATCTGAAATGATTAAAAATTTCATATTCTCAGTTTAAGTAGTAACTAAAAAATTAAGTTTCACAGGTTTTTAGAATAACCAGTGCTGTTGGACTCTAATCATTTTTCAGGGAGAAAAACTGATACAAAATAAATAAAATAACTATACGTATGGAGCCTTCCCTTCTTCATTTTTAGAAACCACATTAGAATATATATAAACACCTAAATATGTATATAAAGTGGAAAATATGCTAAGTGGAAAATACCAGAGTTTAGTACTCTCAAACTCAGGTAGGCTTAATTGGGGAAAAGGAAGATTAAAAAAAAAAGTAATTATGTACATTTCTAGCATTAATCTCTTTTAACCTCAGTTAATGGCAGGATCTAATTATTGGTACCAGAGGGAATGTAATAGAGCAAGTAATAGGCTATGAGAAATCTTACTTTCTTTATGTGTCCTTTAGTATAATTTCACAATATTAGTTGCTCATGTGGAAGCTCTTTAATTCACCTAAAACCACTCTAAATATAATTTTCATACCTGGACATTTTTTGAAAAATCATTTGATTTTGATAATGATGTGTACATTTAAAAATTATAATTAGCTATGAACTTTTGCTACATCTTAGTTAACACAAAAGAGCATGCTAGCAGTGAAGAACCAGAAGAACAGTGAAGAACCAAAAGTTCCCACACTAGTTAATGGAAAGAATAACACAACTGACACAATGAAAATTAGTGACAAGATGGATGAAACATGGTTAGCTAGGCTCACTCACTAAGTGACTGATACTCATATATGAGCCACACAAACTACATACAAACTGCATCATTAAAATTTGTGCACAGCAAAATATAGAATTTTAATCATTATGGATAGTTAAAGAGATTCTAGAAAAATCAATCCGTGAATCTTAAATCTATATACCAAGGCTCTGCTATACTTTGGAGAGGAAAGGACAGATCTTAAATGTGCTGATGAGGTAATATTCTATGTGACACAAATACAAATTTACTATTTGTAAATTTGTTTACACTAGCCCAGATGATAAGAGGTTCATGGTGGAAAATAGTAAACTTAAAAAGAGTTGTCCTATCGTAGGATCTTATACTCTTTTTCTCATAATCACATGTAAAAGAAAAAGAGATAAAGCCAAGTCAGAACCATTTTATAATATAACCATTCACCACAATGTTGTCATTGCATTCAGTGTTGTGGGATATAAAGACTATATTATGGACTTTGTGTCCCAAAACTCAGTTTATTTAAGATTTTTTCCTTATCTTTCATTTTTAGCTGTTTTATTACTACGAATGTAGGAATGTATGTTTTTCTTATTAATGCTGTTTGTTGTTTGCAATGCTTCTTGAATCTGTGATTAGTTAACTTCTGTTAGTTTGGGAAAATTAATAGCCAGTATCTCCTCAAACACTGTTTTCCCCATTCTTTTCTCATTTCTTTCTGGGACTCAAAATACATACATGCTAGACCTTTCTAATTGTGTCTCATATGTCTTTTTCACTCCATATTTTCTATCTTATCCTTTTGCACATTGGTTTAGATGGTTTTCTGTCAGCCTGTCTTCCAGTTCACTAAACTCTCTTCTGCTGTGTCTAATCTATTAAAATTTTAAAAAATTATTTATTTACTCTTAAATTCAGTAGATTCTCATTTTTCAGTTCTAGAATATTCATTTGATTAATTTTTAATACAATCTAGTTCTTTTGGAAACTGTCACTGTTTTGTTGAACTTAAATCACAGTTAAAATTTTAAAGTCCCTATCTGATAATTTTAATATCTGTATCACTTATGGATCTTGATTTTTCAGTCATTTGGTCCTATCTCCTGGCATTCTTGGTAATTTTTGCATAAGTGCTAAACAGATAAAAACAAAAACCATTATATGGTCTAGATGGTATACTTCTCCAGAAATTATTTAATTTTTTCTGGCAAGCAGGCAGAAAAGATATAGATCACTTTTACAAAAAGGGACGGAGTTGTTGGAAGGTCTGTTTTAGGCTTTCAAGAACTGGTGTCTACTCCTACAGCATCAGCCTTCAAGGGTCTCAAGTAAAATCCTGGAGGTTTAACAGCACCTTTTCTTCTTGATCCCAGCACAGTTTTTGTGTCCTAGCTGCATGAGAATGTCAAAACTCTGCTCAATACTTCCACTTCTTTTGGCTTTCTTTCTTGGCCTCTTATGCCATAGAATTCAGAACTTGGCAAATATCTTGAGGGCAAAAGCTACACACAGAATTATTTTCTTTCCCTAGCTCAGTGAGACTGCTGATAGCTCCATTTTGTGCTTGGCTTTTACACTTGATGCCATGAATTGGCAAATGCTAAACAGAAAAAAGAGGCTGAGAAGGTATGACTCTCTATAGCTTGTTTTCCTTTCCTCTGGATGTTAAACCTTCAAGTCTTGGCTATGTTGGTTGTTCTCCAATGCCTTTAAAGCAGTTGTTGGTTATATTCTATCAGCTTTTATAACTGTTGTTGATGGGTAGCTTGGTGTGATATATGCTACATTGTCAGAGCCAGAAATAGAAGTCTCTTCCTTCATTACATTTTAGTCATATGTCAAAACACATTAAAGTAATATAATTTTAGGACTGAAGCAATTAATTAATGATAAAAAGAAAAAAAAATACCAATTGAGTAAAAGTTGTCACCAGAAGAAAAGTTAAAATTAAATAACATTTTTGAAGCCCAGAAGACTTTTTATTTTTAAAAATCTGAGGTACGGAACACTTACGTAAATAGCAAATGAAATAGTTGGGCTTTATCAAGATCTCCCTTTGATAATATAAATCCAGTGCTGCATTAAGAGCAATAATTATATGTACATTTAAATATGAACACACAGGTGGCACCTGGGTGACTCAGTTGGTTGAGCATCCAACTTTGGCTCAGGTCATGATCTCATGATTTGTGAGTTAGAACCCCACACATCAGCTTTGTGTGGATAGTGTGGAGCCTGCTTCAGATTCTGTCTCCCTCTCTCTCTGCCCCTCTCCTGCTCACACGTGTACTCCCTCTCTGTTTCTCTCCAAAATAATTAAACATTAAAAAAATATGTAAGAATTGACAGTTTAATCACATGAAATAAAAAGGAGCTATAGGAAACAAAATATAAGGATGATCTTATCTAAGTGCTGAATCAGCTTATGTTTAATTGTACCTTGTTAACTTCCGTTTCCTTTTGGCAGCAGCAGTCATTGCCATGTAGGATGGTACTATGCTTGGTATAGGCAGAGAATGTTTAGTTGAGAATGAAGAAGAGGCAAGCCTGTATATTAAATAAAAAATAAAATGAGTAATTTTGATTTGTACTATGGAGAAAAAAGAACATACACTTTCATAATTAGAATACTGTTTTGTATGACTATACAAAGACAAATATTATTCTAGACTATAAAGCCTCTCTTGCTTGCCCTACGGTTTTCTTTTCTCTTTTTTATCTCATAGAAAGAGTTGCTTTCACAAGATTTCTGCATTCCAACAGTACAGAAAGGTGAAGGTATCATTCTTCCCATAGTTGGATTACTTGCGATTTAACAGATGAAGTGTACAGGATATGAAATGAAAAAAAAGTAACAAGGCTGTTTGCTTGGATGACATGTAGTCAACCATACCTTAGATGTATGATGATTCAGGGTAAGCTGAGGTTTGCTGAACATCAATAAAAAATGTGAGATTTCCTTTAGTGAACATATTAATAAACAACAGTAAACACAGTAATCCTCTGATGATGGCTTCTATCATCTAACTTTGGAGTATGCAGAACTAAATATATCTTAAGATTTCTTCTAGCCTACTGAGGGTCAATCAACCAAGATATCGAATTAAAGACTTTAAAACATTACATTAGTGGATTAATATTTAGAAAAACAAGATTTAATGCAGGTAAAACACTGACTTTTGTGATCAAAATAGTATACTTGAGTCATGAAATAGACCTTAAATATAACTAAAGAAGAAAAAAAAGCTATGGTTTAAAGACTATGTAAAAAACAAAACAAAAACAAACAAAAGAAGAATTGGCAAATTTTTTTTTTTTTGTACCTTTGTAAAATGTTATTGTTTGATAGTGATTCTTGTTCAGGTAATTTACTCTTTAAGCTCCTGGTGTCTTCACATATAGTAAATGTAGAGTCCAAATCGTCCTGTCCATATTCTTTCCTCCTGCTCAGAGGATTACCTACTTCACATAACATTTTCAGAGAATTGTTGCTGTTTACATTTGAGCTGATGGTCTGAAAAGTTGTAGTATGTGATGATGGTTTTAGTAAGGTCACTGTAGATGAATTTTGGGAAGTTTTTCTACAGTCTTCTGGAGTATATATAATAGGTTGAAGTTCTTTGATGAGAGAATCATTGAGCTGCAAACTTTCAGGCAGTGCAGACTTTTGGGGATGTTTTGTGTTCAAGGGAGAAGGCATTAATTTTCTTCGGGTTCTTTTTTGTGGAAGGATTTTAAACAGATTAGATTTACTTGAAGATGTACCTATTTAATAAAGTTAAAAAGAAGCTCAATAATGTCACCTAAATAGTTTTCCAATAACCCTATCAGTTAAACAACAACATCACCACCAATAATAAAGTACATTTTCTGCCAACTAATGAAAATTTAAAAGAAAGTTGGAAAGAAAAAACAGTTCATTGCTAATAACTTTAAATAATGTTAATGAACTCATTATAAAGCGATTCTAAAACAGAAAATAAATAATAAATGGTTAATATCAACACTAATTCTTAGAGATAGCAAAATTCAGTATTTAGGTAATCATGAAAACAAATTTCCCACAAATTCTAATGAAATTCACAAGCAATTTTCAGCTTTATGTTTATGTTTAAGATAGCAAAAAAGTACTAAAAATTGTAGGCACAAAGATTAATAACTTGCTCTATTATAATATATCACCAGTTATTTATTGTATTAAAAAAATTTTTTTAATGTTCATATTTTTTTAGAGAGACAGAGACAGAGTATGAGTAGGGGTAGGGCAGAGAGAGAGGGAGAGACAGAATCCAAAGCAGGCTCCAGGCTCTGAGCTATCAGCACAGAGTGTGAGGCAGGGCTCGAACTCATGAATCATGAGATCATGACCTGAGCCGAAGTCAGACGCTTAAATGACTGAGCCACCCAGGTGCCCTAAAATGTCACCAGTTATTTATTAACTGGGTGGCAGTCTAGTTTATATTAATAAGAATGGCAATAACCAATAAAATCCCAGGTGGATGAAAGAATTAAATCTGTTACTATCTCAGATATGGTGGTTAATAATGTGTTCTGATCGTTTGTTTCCTATACCATACATAATTCATCCATTTTTGAAAATTAGATTAGTATTCTAAGATAAATGAACATAGTGTGAAGAAGTCAGAGTACTCTTACATGACCCTCATCACTTTGTACAAGTAAGTCTCCCAAATGTCAAGAGGTCACCAAGTTTAATGAACTTTTCTTAGCCCTATCCTACAACTTCTGTAGCTTTTCAAAATGATTTCCTTACTACCTCTCCAGCATCTCTTACCTTCTTTTTTCTTCATCCAGTAAATGTATATATTTCTCTAAAGATCTGTACTTGACCTCTAGTCTTATTCTACACTTTTATTTTTAATTATCATCTTGCTACTACTTTCTGAGTCACCTGGGTCCCAAATAACTAATTCTTACTGTTTCCTTGCATTTTCCAATCTCCACCAATCCTCTCTCTCTTGAACTTAAAATTAAAACATAATGCTGATTATATTCTCTGATTTAAAGACTTTTAGTAATCTTTAAACATAAACATGATATCTAGAGATTGTTAGTAGGGATATTCTTGCTTCTTGTTCCAAAATTATGAGTCAAATTGTTTTGTTTGAACTTAGGTTTGAATTCCCACAATCTAGACAGGCTTAAATATTTACCTCTCAAATACCTTTTTAAAATACATAGAATAATGAATTGATTGACTATACAGCAATAAACTTCATCAGCTCCAGTGTGCTAATCTTGTCTTTCTTAATGAACTATTCTCTGCTTTGCCAGTTTCATTCACGGCGAACTTCAGACACCTGACATGGGGCAACTTTACTTGAGGTGTATTGTTCAGGAAGGAAACTACAATGTGTGTTTCTGCCCATGTTTTCAAATCATGCAGTAAAATTCCCAACTGATGTAATATTCATTTTATGATATAATACTAACTTAAATAACACTGAAAGCTGAATAAGTGTTATGTATTTCAAGGAAGCAATTCAAACTTTCAACCCAGTTAGAAAATACACTTACAACATCACCAACAGTACATGCATTATTCTTATTATGTTAGTTGACAATAGGCTCTGCTATGGCTAGGTTGACAATTACCCTCTAGGAAAGACAATTTAAAAACAGGAAGAAAAATATGATCCCTGTTCTACTAAGGAATCTTACTTTTCTGAGAACTAGATAAATGAGATCCAGATCTTAAAATAATTTTCCACTCCCTTTAACATGACATTTGTCAAATTTTCCATTACCAGATATTTTTATACTAATGCTGCAGTGTAAAGACAGTTACTTTTCTCCACTGTGCTGCTACCACCAATTTGGTGGCTATTAATAGCTGGAAGATTAACTTCTTTTCCCATGAGAGGTAGCAGGGGTATATAGAGGATAGAAAACTATATCGAGGATAGAGAGCTGAACTGGGAGTCAGGAGACTTGGATTCTATTTCTGGCCTCAGGAACAACTCACTGAGTGACCTTGGGCAACTCACTTAGGCAGTATGGGCATTAATTCTCCCTAAAAAAGGGGAGGATACTACTTTCATGTACAGGGAGTTTTCCAGGATTAGGTAATATCTATAAAATACTTAGGGTTCAAAGAAAGGCTCTAGAAATGTAAATATGATTCAACTGTTAGCATTACTATTTTTACAGAGAAAGTTATACTTTCCATTAATACTTTACACACAGTTATCACTAAAAGAACACATTTCAAACAATGTCTCATTTTACGTTCATCAAATATCCAGTTTACCAAAGCTGATGATAAATTGTAACATAAACCAAGTGTTGTTAAAGCATACACATCTAAGTGTTCTTTGAAAATGCAGGCTTCATAACAATATTGTAAAACTTAAAACACTATGGAACATGAAATCCCAAGAGATAAGGATCATTCAGAGTCACTATTTTTCTTGTACATAGCATATAGAAAGGGATAATCTCTGGAGTGGCGCTGAGCAAATTCCCATGATGGTGGACCACTTTTCCCTACTGCTTGTCAAGAACATGAAAACTGGGGTCTTCCATAAGACACTGAAGAAATATCCACCTGTTCTCTGGGATAATCTAAACATACACCCAACATCAAATTTTGATATAATCAGACCAACAGTTTGTCAGTGAAATCAACAGCAATGTCATAATGATATATCTTTAGTCATAATTCTGCTTTCCTGGAAGGATAGATATGATACCTTCAAGGAGAAACATGTAGGTGTGGTAGTTAATGTAGATTCACATACCATTGTTTTCTTGAGCTTGGGAGAAGAGATGCTACAAACCTACAATGTACACACAAAATACAAATCCAGAGGGTTCTTTTCTTTTTATCCTTTCAATTACTAAATACATACAATAATAAGTAGGGAGCAGGAAATAGATGGTCAGTTCAGGACTACTTAGGCTGACTAGTTCAGAAAGGTTCAGGAGATAACCAGACCAGAACCAAGAATTAAAGGCTTACATAAAAATTCAACAGTCAATCTACTGTTACTTTATAAAGGGAGTATGTCTCCATTTAATCCATGAAAACTAAAGGAACATAGTAAACTTACATTTGGCTTTGAATATGATTTTCAGAATATATAAATACAATTATATGATAAACAGTTATTCTCCTTTAGATGATTAAGTACATTGAGTGGTCATGGCGAACTGGAGAGTGTTAGATTAGGGACACTGTACATTTTAATAGGCTTTAAGAACCATTGGGTAAGCTAGGTCTATGTCTATAAAAGAGATTTGCTGTACTTTTCCATTAGAGGATGTACAGTAACTTTCCAGAAGACAAGGCTTGGGGCAGTTGTAGTTTCCCCTGATTCAGACTGGGAAAATACTATCTAACAAGATTCTGTAATTCTTGGGCCTACAAAATGGAAATGATAAAGAAGGAACCTGGAGGCAGATTATAACTCCTTTAAAAAAGCTTCATAAAATGAGAAAAGGAATCATGAAGTTACAGACTTTCAGAACAAGGGACTCTAACAGATGATAATAGTCAATAAAATACCTCAGGAGCATGGTGTCACACAGGAAAGAATAGAAAATTAAAAATGCATTGTTATAGGCTCTTAAAAAGTAGGATAAAAATGACTGGTAACCACCTGGGAGGACAGCACGTCTCCTCTCCTGGGCCTTTCCATCTGAAAAACCAACCCGCATCATCATACACTTGAGCATAGAAGGTAGAGGGTACCAATGTATCTTATGGTCTAGAAATAGCAGTTTTGGGACTCTAGCTCTCCAATACATTGTAAGTACACTGCATTTCTACTGCCCTGAAGTAATTATGACACATGGGATATAAGTGAATATATTGAAATTCATTTCCAGAAATAACAATAACCATGTTGAGACATCTAAAAGAAGTCACTACTACTATTTTCAATCTAGGATCAATGTTTATTTTAATTATGAAAGGAAAAAAAAAGTTTTAGTCAGCTATATTACAAGAGAAACAACTAAGAGGACCGCATCCGCATAAAAAGAAGTCACTGTTTGTTCATCCACTCAGTATTACGCACCCACCGTGTTCCAGACGTTTTTTAGGCTTTGAGAATGTAGCAGTAAACAAGACATTTAAGAACTTACATTTTTGGGTGGAGAGGGAATAAAAGCAAATTAGCTTAATTAATTAAGAAAGTCATGAAAAATTCATTTAAATACAATAAAACATAGAAATGTAATAGAGAGTAATGGGAGATACGAAGGGTGTTAATTAGATGGTCAGGGAAGGTGATTTTAAAGATGGGATATGTGATGAGATATGAATGACTGTGAAGAAGCCAGCCCTATGAAAACCTGGGGAAAGAAGCAGAGGAAATAGCAAGTGCAAAGATCCGACGGCAACAATAAATTTGCTGAGCTCAAGTTAAAGAAAGAAGGCTAATGTGATTGAAGTGTAATGAGTCAGAGGCAAAATAGAAATATGAAGAGGCTAGAGAGCTCAAAAGGGGCCAGTCTGCTAGGGTTTACAAATGAGGTAAAGGTCTAGATTTATTCTAAGTGCAAAGGGCTATCTGTGGAGGATTATTTTAAACATGGATATGATGCGATACGATTTATGTTTTAAAAAAAGATTGCCTTGTTTAATGTGTAGATAACAGAATACAAATGGGTGAGAGAGGAAATGAAGAAATCAGTAACATAGCTATTGCTATAGCTCAGGCAAAAAAATAACTAGAGCCTGGACTAGACTGGTAACAGTTATGATGGATGTAGGAAGGGTGTTGTATTAAAAAAAAAACAACAGATTAAAATTATATAGAGTAAATTCAGAACATTTTCAATGACATATATACATGTGACTAACTGCCCAATAATCAGGACCAAAGATAAGGACTTCACATAAAGGAGCAGTACTTAACATGATTTAATCAACAAAACTGACAACTTTCAGTGAAACCATGAGCCATTTCTACACGAGCAATTACAGAAAAGCTCAAAAGGTCCTAAGTGGGATTCCTTCAAATTGGCATTCTCATTGTTAATGACAGCCCCCTGCTCACCACCCGCACTTATCACATTTGAGGTCCTGTCCTCTACTGAGGAACTTTGATCCGGGTAAATGCAGGAGTCTAGGAATCTGCTTCCTTCCCTGTCTAGATTGGATACTCATGGAGCTGAGGCAGCAGACACTCTTTTGGGTTTGAAAATGTAGCTTCTTATTCACAGAAGATGGCTGTTATTCAGTTCTAGCCATCGACCTCCTATGATTTCAGATACAAGGACTGACTGCTCCACCTGCCATACTTTGTTAATTGTTGCATTCAGTTCCTTAAAAAGGAGCCATTGCATTTTAATACGTATTTAATGAAGTTTCAAAATAAATATGTGGTCCTGTAATAAATGCATTTTGATCAAATAATGTATGATATACATGATATCAGAGCCTTTCCTTTTTGATAGGGAGGGAAAACAGAAAGGCATTGAATACTTGAAGAATTTCTTGCTGGAAGAACCAGAACTTGGTTGACTTCACCTTGTATGTGTTGCTTTAGAAATATCCACAGTATAAGGGACATGAAGGTTAACTTTGCAAAAGACAATCAATTTTAACCAAGTTGGTAATCTGAGTAGAGGCATCTAGCTTCCCTTCCAGATTTTCTTTAAAATGACCATATAATAAAAATAGGAGAAAACTGTCTTATTGTTGGTAATATTATCTGCATAGTAGGACATTAGAAGACCTTAGGGATGATACTGTTTACCTAGAACTAGAATAAAGAAAGACACGAAGGTGAATATGATAAAATATTCCCCCACCTCATCCTTCAGTGCTATCCCCGGGAGTTGAGTAAAAGACACTGACAAAATGTTACTAGAGTCCCTTACATTAGGAATAGGGATGAGGGAATAGACAGATGAAGTAGAAGGATGAGACAAAACTATAGGAGACAGTAAAATGGTAATATCTGAATTAACAGCAGTAGCACCAAGAGGCCGTCAAACTCGGTCCTGGTCCAGCTGTCTCAGTACTGAGAGGAATACTGAACAGAAAGCACTCAACCCTGTGGGGCTTGCTCCTAGCATTGGTGGCCATACCACACATGGGTGAGAAGTTCTTGGGCAAAAAGGCAAAGTTTCTAGCTGATACTACCTACAGCTCTGGTTTCTTTTCTATACACCTTAGGTTGTTATATCCATGAAAAGGAATGCATTTGCCCCCCACTTCTGGACCTTAATTTCTACTTGAATATCAGCAAGTCACGGGCAAAGCATACTTATAACAAGTGTAGAGGGAACTCATTGGATAATACATAGGAATAACGGAACTGGTACAAACGCAGGCCTGCTGATAATCAAGATGCATGCATGTTCTTCACTCCTATATAAGACTGAGTCCCTACCACATGGAGAATGAAGTCAATTGGAATAATGGCTAAATAAAACATGGGACATTCATAATTACAAAATTATTTAAAGCCATGTTTCACAGATTATCTGAAGATATGGAAAAATGAAGTCGTATACAAATTGTACATACAGCATGATCTCAATTTTGAAAACACATAAAAAACATACACATACAAACTCTGCAAGCAAAAGGTGGGGGAAAGTCACAGAAAACAGAGAAGGAAATATGGCAAAATCTATTAAAATATTAGTGTAGATTATGGCTGGAAAAATTCTGAGTGATGTTATTTTCTTCTTAAAGCATTTGACCACTTTTTGTGATAAACAGATACTGATTCTCCAAAATTATCAATAGCAAAAATATTTTTTTAAACAAGAGTAAAGTAAGGAATGAGAGAAAAATGAATAAAAACTCAGCTCGCTAAAGCCTCAGAAAGTTTCAGGAATTGGAGGCATAAGGATGTCTCTGAAGGCACAGAGTGGACCAAAAAACAGAACTGACTGGAAGTCTGTATAAGGAAGCTGGACTCCCCAAAATCTTACACCATCAATATCACCTGTCCTGCCAGGTGACTGCTCTTTTGTCACTCTGTTAAAGGATACTTGGTTTTATTCTCTGGATAGGTTGAGACTTGGGGTCAACATGCACAGCTGACACTAGAGGTTTTTTAGTAATTTCTCAATAATGAATGCACAGATTTTTCTCCTACTTCTCTAATATACTGGTGCCAAACTTATACATCACCTAAATGAGAAATCAGAATTCTGTATAGATAAACCATAACAATAAAAAAAAAAGTAGGTTCTGACATTTTCAGGCTCCCCAAAACTGGCTATTTTCCTGGAGATCACTATAAAGTAAAGCTGAAAGACCTAACTATGTACACAGAATAGAACTAGGGTCACCAGATATTTGAGGAAATATCTTTCAACACAATAATCAGGACACAAAACTACATGCAGGAATAAAAGAGAGAGGAGGGGCGCCTGGGTGGCTTAGTCGGTTAAGCGTCCGACTTTCGCTTAGGTCATGATCTCGCGGTTCGTGGGTTCGGGCCCCGCGTCAGGCTCTGTGCTGACTGCCAGCTCAGAGCCTGGAGCCTGTTTCAGTCTGTGACTCCCTCTCTCTCTGACCCTCCCCTGCTCATGCTGTCTTTCTCTCTCTCTCTTTCCTAGAAATAAATAAAAACATTAAAAAAAAAAAAAAGAATCTTTAAAAAAAAAAAAGAAAAAAGAGAGAGGAAATAGACAATGTAGAAATAGAAGACTATATTAGAATAATCATAATTAATATCTTCAGAGAGATGAGCAATTACTACATTCGTGAAACAGAAACAAAGTGTTATGGAAAGAAACGCTGAGTTACTAAAAAGAGTTCTTAGAAACTGAAAACAGGAGAGGAAGAAAAAAATCAAAATAAAGGTTGTAAGATCAAGTGGAGGACATCTCTTAGAAAGGACAAGCAAACCAAAAGAGGTAAAGTACACGAAGGCAAATAAAAGAATTAGAGGCTCAATCCAGGAAATCCAATATCAGATTAGTAAGAGTCCAAAGACAGCAGGAAGTAGGAAAAAATATTATATATGGAGATAGATGTATGTGTATGTACACACATACATATATGAACATTTCTCAGAGTGAAGAAATAAAGATTTTCAGACAGAGAAGCCCAGACTATTTAGTATAATGAAGTAGAAAAGACTAATACTCAAAGTACATCATTGTGACATTTCAGACAACTAAGGATAAAGGGAAAATCCCAAAATCTTCCTTGGAGGAAAAAGTCACACACAAAGTATGGAGAATAAAAACGGCATGTCAGTTAACAGCAACATTGGAATTTAGAAATCAGTGGAGCAATGTCTTCACAGTTCTTAGAAAGATTATTTCCAACACAGAATTCTATACCTACTCAAATAACCAGATATTAGGAAACATGCACTTTTTCAAAAAAGTTTACTCCCTGTAAACCCACTAGAAGAATCTATCAGAGGATGTATTTCTGCAAAATAAGGGGGAGCAACAAAAAAGAGGATGGAAAAAAAAGGCAAATATTACATATAGAAACAATAAAGCTATACAAGAAGGAAGATTTACATATTTTTTGGCTCAACAGGAAACAATATTCACTTGAAAACACTCTAGAGATTTATTTTTAGAAAGCTGATAAACTTCGAAAGAGTAGTGGAGGAGGAAACATATATATCATGTCAAGGTATTAAATACTTATGGTCCAAAGTAAAAAAAAAGTAGATGATATTTAAAATTGGAAAAAATGTAAGCAAATAGGAATTAGCAGTATAGATTTGAAATTTGAACATTAAAAGGAAAAACCAGAAAGTACAGCTAAAAGGAGAATAAGAATTGGGAATAGGGAGCAAAAGGGCAGAGATATTTCCACAAACATGAGTACCTGTTAGCTTTCTAACCTATGTACTATGTAAGCGATGTACACACTAAAGTATTGTAACTTTTATAAAAATATAAGCTGAATTTTAAAAGCAGATGAAGGTGGAGAGGGGAGAGAAAGCAGACGGGGAGGCAGACAAACACACACACACACACATCTAAGGGCTTTTAATGAAAATAAAATAATCAGACTTTGGGGCTATAAAGGGAAACATAGACCAAAACATGTATCTTGCTTGTTCTGGGAAGGCTTTAATCAAAATCTGTCAATCCTAAGTGGAGCCAAGCTAGCCAAAGTCTAACTGAAACATGTAAACAAATAGCATGCATTGGATGGGCAAATAGAAGAGCTTATGAATGTTCTAGGCCTAGGGAAGGTGGGAAAGATCTTTTCTTTACTTAGTCCCATTCTACAGAGGCTTACCGCCCATCTCCCTCCCCACCTTGTTTTCTCTGGCATATAACAAAAAGCAAGGGAGAACAACTACCTACTTGGCAAAATTTAAAAAGGGCTAATAAAAATGTGAATCAATCACCAGAAATAAATCATTCAATATGGTAAGAAATGCATAAAATAGATTTAAAGTCATGAGTTCCAGAATGAAGGAAAATTCCTTTTCTTCAGGGAACAAACTGCCTGTGTAATCTGAATGCCAGCATATATAATGTTGATATACCAACAATTTACAGAGAATAATGGCAGAAATAAAAATAACGTTTAGGATAGCAAAATCTCTAAGAAATAAGACATACTTTGTATAAGAACAAGGATTTAGTTAGTTTGTTTTCAGATATTTTAAGTGTCTTAAAGATCTTCAACTTTAGTTATTAGATTTCTTATACCTATCTTTACCCTCACATTTGGATTCTACATGATGACATGATATACTTTAATTTCTTTATATGTCTGTTGAGAAATTCTGATGATTAAACAGAGAGGATGTCACTTTAAGGATCAGCAAATTTTCTATTACTATTTTCTACTTAACTGGAATATACAAAATTGAAAAATAAAGAAGCAGTTTGGGAACTACTTGGAGAAGAATTGTTTACTGAAAAATAACTTTGGTATTTTGAAGGCCTAATACAATTATCCTGAAATTCAAGAGGATCTTTTGAGACTTACTAACACTTCACATTATTGAAGGCACATATTAATGAGGTAAAAATATAATGCACCTGATTGTTATTTTTAGAATCATGAGGCTTTTCTTAAAAATAACAATTTAACAAAAATGCATATACAATGCTAAAGACTTAACTGATAAATTCTTAGTTTAGGAAAGAGGGTAGGTGGTGGAAGTTATACAATTAAATAATAGAACTTTTCAAAATAATTATGTGCTATAATTCAAAACAGGATTTTAAAAGTAACCAGAGATAGGACTACTAAAAGATATATAGAAGAGCTTCTCTTCTAAACCCTACAATAAGTTTTGTTTAATCAATCCAATCCTAGTCTTTGTAATACTTATCCATTAATAGTTTACGAAACATCTTAAAATATTTATATGATGCTTTAAGGCATCTTATATACAACTGAAAATGTGCATTTCAGGATAAAGTGGTTAGTGTTCTATTCATCTGTTCCTGCATTATGGCTAGAGATTTCCCGCTTCAAAAAGTTTGTTTACTGTAAGTCCGTAGAGAGGCTTAAAAAGGAAGTAAGACAAAAACATTTTGTTGAGACTGCCAAGTTTTAGAAGCCTTTCAAAAGACTTTTAAGTATTAAAACCACTTTTAAAATGAACTGTAAATGCAGGCACTAAAGTTGTGGATTAGATGGAAAAATAGAATTTTCATCTGTGATTGTCCAGATTCTAACACAATATTACCTAGATTATAACTTATGTACATTAACATTTGTGTAGTTTGTATAGTATTAAACAAAATAAAATATGCTAATATAAGCCACAGCTTAAAATCAAAATAAAAACAATGACAATCATAATAAAATTAGAATAATTTGCCTGCTCCATTAAATTACATTAGTTAGTGGTGAAAAGAAATTATGAATAAATATTTGATCCTTGGTTACAGGGTTAATGAAGAAGTAAATGAAACTGAAATACTAATTAATCTGCCACTTGCCTTCTCTCTCTCAAACTTCTGGGATCTTAAGGAATATCATCAACTATAATAGTATAATAAAAGCAGTAAGTTTTATATTTTGACTCTGTTAATGAAATATAGGAGAGTCTCATGAAAAAGTATATGCAAAAGATCTGAAGAGAAACATCTAAAAATGTATTTATTGGCTGTATTGTTCTGTAAGCTATGAGCACAATCTAGTACTCTTCAGTATTTCTATCTTTCAATATTTCATTCCTCCAAGAACTCTATCCCACAGATTTGGTTGAGGAATCTGAAACATTTCTAGTAGAAAGGAGAAACAGATTTCTTTCATATCTATCTTTCTAAAAGTAGTTTTAAGAAATGTCTTAAAAAATCTTGTCAGGGGTGCCCATGTGGCTCAGTCGGTTAAGGGTCCGACTTCAGCTCAGGTCATGATCTCATGGTTTGTGAGTTCGAGCCCCACATTGGGCTCTGTGGTGACAGCTAGCTCAGAGCCTGGAGCCTGTTTCGGATTCTGTGCCTCCTTCTCTCTCTGCCTCTCCCCGGCTCATTCTCTGTCTCTCTCAAAAATAAACATTAAAAAAATTTTTTTTTATCTTGTTAATTTTTATTAACCTAAAAAATCTTAACTAAAACTTAAGAAAAAATTTTAACTTTACATTTTATTATAAAAATTTCCTTAAATAGGACANTATATAATATTATACATGTTTTAATCATTATCACATGGTAATTATATAATAATAAACTACAACATTTTATATTATGATTATGTATTGTGAAATACCCTGCTACATTAGGGCATCAGGGAAGAAGAAATAGTGGTGTTGTAAATGAACTAAATCTTCATCAATCAGAATCAGAAGACGATAAAAATCTAAACATAGATAAATCAAGAAACAGCAGTGTAAGCATACTGTTTAGAAATACTAGATAAATTCTAGACGTTGGTTATATCATCCATCATGAGTTTCAGTGAACAATAGAAGAAAAATTGATATGCTAATTTTCCTAAAGGTAGTCTTAAGAATGTTGGTATATTTTTAATTTTAAGTAATTCTTTTAATTATTACTATTTTTTATTATAAGAAATGCCCTTAGATTAATTATTAAGGAAGTGATGTCTAAATAATTTTAAACCAAATGTCTATTACAGAGGAAAAGGTATTTAAAACTTACATATTCCCTAGTAGCAAAAAATGAACAACTCAAGTAGTATAAACCCTTAACCTTCTTTAACTATTATATTTCCAAGTCATAGAAATCATGTAGGTTAGCAATCTCTCTCTCTCTCTCTCTATATATATATACACACATATAACTGTTACATTTCCATGTCATAGAAATCATGCAGGTTAGCAATCTCTCTCTCTCTTATATATATATACATGCTTATTTACCTGAGAGAGCGCAAGCAGGGTAAGAGCAGAGAGAGGGGGGGAAAAGAGAATCTGAAGCAGACTCCACACTCAGAACAGAGCCTGATGTGGGGCTCATTCTCATGAGTGTGAAATCATGACCTGAGCCAAAATCAAGACTCCAACACTTAACTGACTGAGCCATCCAGGGCTAGCAATCTGTATTTTTTAACTGAATATCCACTTTAGAAATTCCCACTTTAAAGCAGGTCCTACTTCCCGCGTAACTACAGAGCACCAGGAAAGTCACAGTGGGTATCATCTCACTCAAAAGAAGCAGAATTTTATATTAGGTTATTTTCTAATTTGTTGTTCACAGCAAGAAAGTGACATACTCAAAATCATAATATCAATCATATTTGTTGTTGACTCAACTGAAGTCTCTTGCTGAAATCAGGTAAAGAAACCACAGTAATAGCATATACAATTATAACAAAGACTTAAAAATATAAAATTCCTTTCACAGACCCCAAAATATGAAGAGGCAATATATAATTTCATTTCCCCAAAACAGATTCTATCTCCTGACTATTATCAGAAAAAGAACACGAAGTGTGAACAAAATACGGGTATTTTTATAATTTAAAATTTGGTTACATAAAAATTAAAAATCACCATGAATAAAAGAAAAAAAAGTACCATACATGGCAAAAGGTTTAGGGCTCTTGTTTGTGTATATATGTCTGTCTGTGTATATGTGTATATATATAGGTGTCTGTGTGGTTGGTTATCTTTGGTCTATCTATCAAGAAAGAATTCTTAAAAGATGAATAAGAAACATGAAAGACAGAGAAAAAGAAAGCAAAAGAAGTGAATAGGTAATTTAGAATGAACCACAACTAGACAAAAGCACATAAAAAATGCCCATGTTCATTACCCACGTATAGTGGTAGATTCTGTGTTATAATAGTTCTGGGGAATAATTTGACAATGCGAATCAAATGCTCTGAAAGTATACATACCCCTTGATCTAGCTATTCTGTTTTTTAGGGGCTTAGCCTAAGGAAATAATTAGACAAGCTGTGAAACTGCACACACACATACACAGAGATGTTTGGTGAAGTGTAATTTGTAACAGCAATAAAATGAAAACAAACTAAATGTTCATTGGTAGGGGATTAGGTAAATATGCAACTGTTAAATGTGATTTAATTTCATATTTGATAGGGAAATGTGTGTGTAACAAGTGGTTCAGTGAGAAAAAGCTGGTTATCAATTGTATGTATAACAGATCTAAATGTTTTTTGTTAAAAAAACTGCATAAGAATGCTTAGAAAAAATGTCTAACAACTATTAAAACAAAATATTAATAAAAGTTAAGGAAATACATCTTATTTCTTTTGGCTGGACTTCTTTTTCCAAATTAAAATAAATGAACATTTATGCTAAGATAATAAAAAGGCTAAAATATTAATTAGTGAAAGGAGCAATAAACTTAAAAATAAATTACTGAAAACAGTTTCTGACTGCCAATGAAGATATAGTTGTTGGGGAGAGACAAGGTAAAGTGTGGTAATCACTGTAACAGAAATATAAAAAATGCAGTGGAAATGCAAGGGTATGTACAGGCCAAGGAGAGAGGACTCAGTAAAGTGAAGGCTCATAAAGAAGGTAGAATCTGAATTGGACTCTCAATGGGGATAAAGATTTTAATAGGTTAGGATGTGGGATGAAGCAAGAGGAAGCAGCCTTCAAGATTCAGGGAAAAGCTTGGAAACTATAGAGGCAAGAAACAGAAAGCATGTTTAAGAAAAGCTTGGGACACCAAGTGCTATAGAAAAGTGAGTCTGCAGCTTGACAACGGACGGGCAAAGCCTTCGAAGTCTCTCCTAAATAAGGCGTCTGCACTTTATTAGGAAGATAATTGTAGTGTGAAGGGTAGACTGAAGCGGGGAGAGACAAGAGAAATGGAAACTAGTTTAGATATTGCTATTATTATTCATTTCTTACATCACATTTTCTCTAAGTGTTTTAAAATAAATTGAATTAAGAAACATCAATCTATTCCCTGTCTTTCTTGATTTTAAATAAGTCTCTAAAACACAAGTATGAACTGGCAATTTCATGTTATGTCTTAGGTACTAGGGGTCTATATTTTTCAGCTTTTTGAAATATTCCACAGATGGTTCCTCTAAATAAAGGGACTAGATAATTTATCACTAATGAGTTAAAAATCCCTCTCTTAAAAAATGGGCAGGTCTTCTGGGGTCATCTTTTGATGTGCCATATCAGGTGTCCTGAATGATTTTACCCAGAGGAACTAATTTATCAAGAGCTTAAGACTGCAAACATTAAAAGATTTACAGAGCTGTACGTTAGTGTAAAAAGCAGAATGCAGTATTTAGCAAACATGAGTCACAGACTGCAAAGCAGGGTTCACGACAGAGAGACATTGATGAATGGGATTAGATCTAATTGAGACTTGGGACAAAATGATGGCAAGGATTTTTCTTTTGCTAGTACTCATGTTAATATGTATGTGAGGAGGTTTTTTGGGAAAATATGCTAAATTAAAATTAGTTGGCAAAGTTCTAAAGTGAAATCAAATATTAATATATGCATTTCAATAAACACTTCTAGGCTACACATGATTGATACAATTACTGTACTAATCATAAATCTGGATTCTTTTAACAGCCTTATGACTCATGGAATTCAGTTGCAAATGATATAGGTGAATGAATTTTAACTGTTTAAAAGATATGTAACTTTAAGGTACTACTGATTAACCATATAATCAACATTTTATAATGCATTCATATGACACTACTGTGGTTACTGCAGTATTAATGCTTAACAAATAATTCACTATTTACAAATATTACAAAGAAAATTCATTTTCCCACATATTAAAAAACTGTCATAGTCTTTTAAACTAATCCAACACTCTGAGTAACAAATCACCCATAACCTTGTGATACTTGCCTCTGTGGGAAATAGCAGATACCATGTTTTCCACCCAGTCTCATTTTCTTACTGTCCATGCTTATTTAAGGGGGTAAACAACGCAAAAAACCTTGTAATTTACAGTAATATTTGTAATTGTGGATGAACAACTGAACACTGTTTGGTCTAGAAGGAGAATAAGGGCCAAATGAAATGTATTAGGGCTATTAACCTGACTTCCATTGTCTGTTGGTAATGATTAAATTTTACTGCCAAATGGGAAAATATATGGAAGATTTAGTTTATACATATTTTTACTGCCTCACATTTATTCTATGAGAATTCATATAGAGACTTATTTTTAAATGACATATTCAAGTAATTTTAGGGGAAGCCTAAACTTACATTGAAACTATATTCAATCACAATATTTCTATTATATATAAGACACTGATTCTACTAGTATCTTTTCTTTTATTGTACTTTAAGATAAAAACCACTAACATGAGGTACAAAATTTAAGAAAAGGAAAGGTTAGAGACAGAAATATTACTAAATGTGAGTTTCCAGATGGATAATGAGGAAATCTTGACTTTTCATTTAATGTCAGGAATTTTATCCGTTCCATAAATAAACCTTGCCGCCAGCACCCCCATCCTGCATGGCACTCAGCGAGTGCACTTTCTGTTTTCCAGACCTAAAATAGGTGCATGTTTTACTCCAAGTAAATAGACATTTAGTTTGGAGGCAAAGATTTCAAGTCAAATAACTATCTATTCCAAAATCAAGCGCTGACACTGGTAAGGTATTAAAATGAACAAAATTTAAAAAGTTAGTTTCTAAGAAATAATATAGGCTTATTAATAAGAAAAATTTAAATAATCCATATAACAAAAATATAAAATATTATATTTAGGGATAGTAACAAATATACAAAATATATACAAAGAAAGTTATGTTCCAAAACTTTTCTGAGAAACATCTAAGAAAATATGAATATTGAGAGACAAGCTATGGTAGAGTGCAAAGATTTAATGGCAAAAAAAGTGAATAAAAAATTAACTTTTAAATTTTTAAAAATATTTTATTCCTTTGGAATTGAAAAAATTATGCTAACATTCATTTCTGAGTCAGAAATAGCTAAGAACATTTTTAAAAACAAAGAATAATAATGAAGGGGGACTAAGCACTGCTATATATCAAAAGGTATTATCATGTATCAGCTATGAAAATAATAGCTACTAGGAGAGACAAGTAAGATAAAGAATAGGATAGAATAGGATAAATAATTCCAATAAATAGAATTACAGGACTACCTACTGCATTTAAAACAAAGGTACCATGAGGATGGAGTATCAACATATTATACAAGAATGTCAGGCTCTTTGAAAAAAAATTAAGTTAAATTCTCGCCTGTTACTTTACATCTAAATAAATTAGGAGAAAATAAGAGAAAAAATTTTTTAAAAAGCTTATGGATAAAAGATCTTTTGAGGAATTATTCCAAAAGCAGGAGAGAAAAAAATGAAGCTGTTTTACGACATAAAAGTTTTAAAAATTCAGTATTAAGAGGGATATCTCAAAGTTAAGGGTGAATGATAAACTTAAAGAGTGAATGATAAATATGAATCTTAGAGGAAAGAGTTAATATCCCTTGATGATTTCATCCCGTCCTGTGGCTTTAAATATCATCTAAATGTTAACAGCTCTCAAATTTATATTTCAGTTTAGACTTTTCTTCTGAACTCCAGATTCTTATCTCCAACTGCTTCCACGGTCTCCGCTTGGATGTATCGCTCGGATGTATTGTAGACAAATTTAAAATGCTCCAATTATAGTTTAATCTTCTGCCACCCCCACCGTACAAACCTGTTCTACCTGAAGTCTTCCCAATCTCTTTTAATGTGACTTGATTCTTTCAGTTGTGAAATTCAAAAATCTTAGGCACATCCTTGCCTTTTTGTTTCCCTCACATCCCAAATCCAATTTGTGATGAAATTCTGCTAGTTCTACCTTCAAAATATATTAGAATCTGACTACTTCTGACCAACTCCATTGCTACCAATCTGGTCTGAGCCATGACCATCTTTCACCTGGGTTATTACAGTAGTCTCCTAACTGTTTCCACCCTTGCTATACTACAATCTACTCTTAACACACCAGTCAGAGGAGCTTTTGAAAACATGATGGAGATATATTACTTCTCTGCTCAGATCATGCCATGGTTCCCTGATTTGTTCAGAGTTAAAGTCTAAGTCCTTATAATGATGTACAAGGCTTTACTTGATCTGCTTTCCTCCACTTGATCTTGATGATCTCATCACTGTCTACTTTATTTTCCTTTTCTTTTGTACCGATTATAGGTCCTAGCCATTCCAAGAATATGCCAGCCTGTGTTAGAGATCTGCATTAGTTGTTCTACCTGAAAATGAGTCTTCACTCAGATATCTACATGGCTAACTGTGAACTTCTTCAAATTTATCAGTGAAGCTTACTGTGACAATGCTATTTAAAGCAACCTCACCCCCTCCCCACTCCTGAACTCCCTGTATTTCTTTGCCCATGCATGTACCACCTTCTAAGATTTTGTTTAATTTACTTACTATATTTATGTCTTTCTTCTTGCACTAGAATGTAAACTCTAGGAGGGTTAAAAAGTTTGTTTTGTACTTTGATGTATCCTTAGCATCAGATAAGTATATGGCGCACAGTTTAATCAATATTGCTGAATGAATAAACATCCGTATCCTAAGCTCTTGTAAATATGTAACAATTTTTACAAAAGATGACTATGCAAGAAAAATGTTCAATTGATGGCTAAGTAATTCACAGAAAAGAAAATAGATCCTTGAACAGAGGAGAAAAAATACATTCAACTATTCAACTATACTAGTAAACGAAGGAAAAATAGAAAGATAATATTTATGGTTGAAATTGGCAAAAAATCAATATATAGCTAGTTAGACAAGAGAGGGACAGAGAACCCTACATTCAAAATGATTTAATAAATATATCAACCAAAAACAAGGTATGGGCCTTGTTTGTATGCTGACTAAAAGACTTAAAAAGAAATCATTTATGAGGGGGAAATTTAAACACTGATTGGATAGATATTTAATGACACTAGTTATGAAAAGGATATTGTGTTTTCTTCTAGAGACGTTAAGATGTAAATGGACAAAATGATATGCTGTCTGAGATTTCCTTCAAAATAGTCCAGTACAGATTAGATGGGGTGGAGAAAAGCAGATGGGGTTCTCAAGAGTAGCCATAAGATAAATCTTAAGTTAGGTGATGGGTTCATAGAGTTCATTACTGTATTCTTTGCACTTCTATGTATGTTTGAAAATAATTTTCTATGAAATAAAAATTAAAGATATTTTAACACCAAAAGCTGGTGAGAATAAAGGGAGAAAGGAACACATTTTCTTACACTGATGATGGGAGTTAAAACTGGTATAATCACACGGGGGTGGGAGAAGTTACTAAGCAATATATATTTTAAACTTTAAAAATGTGCTTATTTCTTGAGTTAGAAATTTTACTTCTAGGAATTTATCATAAGGGTAATCAGAAATAAGCACCAAGATAAATATTCATATTTGCTTACTGCAATGCTATTTATAATAATAAAAAGTTATTAGACAATCTAGATACCTAACAATAGAGCACAGATAGAATTTATTATGGTTAATCTCATCAGCTTTTAAAAGCAGTGTATACATTTTAAATGTAAAAATTGCTGCTGATCTAATAAGTACCTTTTAAAGCTCCCTACAGCACCAGAAAAACAAAACAAAACAAAAAACAAACAAAAAGCCAAATTCAAGTCTCAAATACCAGAGTATTTAGCATTTTTGAAATTTAACAACAAAACTACTTATTATCTGTTTATGAGAATATAGGAAAAAAGTCAGTAACACATGTGTAAGCTTTGATGAATGAGACACATTTGAATCATGTTTTGCTTAAGTTGAACTCTTCCATTTTACTTCTTAAATGTATTAAGACTGTTATTAATAGTATAATTTTCATAATATGCTATTTTTTTTAATGTTGTATTTATTTCTAGGAGAGAGAGAGAGAGAGACAGCGTGAGCAGGGGAGGGTCAGAGAGAGAGGGAGTCACAGACTGAAACAGGCTCCAGGCTCTGAGCTGGCAGTCAGCACAGAGCCCGACGCGGGGCTCGAACCCACGAACCGCGAGATCATGACCCGAGAGAAAGTCGGACACTTAACCAACTAAGCCACCCGGGCGCCCCAATTTTCATAATATGCTAACTAGGTATTGCTTCATATCTTTAGAAATACAAACATAAATTTCATTATGTCTTTTTTAATCAACTACTTTAGTATTCTAAGACTAAGAAAAAGAAATATTTATAAGTGGACTCACTTTGTACTCCATGCCCCTTCCCTGTTACTCATCTTTGACTCCCTATTCATGGTGAAACCAACATATGTAATTCATGGAATGAATAAGACACAAAAATTAATCCATGAAATCATGGAACAAAATATTAAACAACAAACCAAGAACAAAAATATTAAAAACAAAACTCATCTTCTGATACACTTTCAAAAGAAATATGTTTATAGAATGTAATATGACTTTAACAGTTTTTCCTTTTAAAAATGTTATGAAAAGGAATTAAGAACTGAATAAATGTTGTGTTTTACTGTTGACAAGTATAGTCTATGCAATTACATTGTAAGTGAAATATGGATTTCTAAATAAGTAATAATGACCATCAGGTGGTCAGTATTTCTTGATCTTGGTGTTAAAACCCTATTTCCTCTCCAACATCTTGAATACATTATATATATAAAATCAAGGCCCCAAAGGTACAAGAGAATCTGTAAAAAATCTTAAGTTCTTTCCAAAGATCTCAACTAGGTTAGTTCTAATGACAATAATACTTTATTAAAAGAAAAAGAGGATATAAATATGTATCTCCAAAATCCCACTCATTTTAAAGTAAAAATATAACATAGGAACTTAATAACAGAGAGCTAAGTAATTCAGAGCAACTTCTCTACTGAAGGCAATAAAAAAGTCTGGACGAAATATAAAAACCATATGCTTGAAGGCACAGAGAACTAAAAATATTGTGAAGAATTATAGGTTAAATATCAAGAGAAAGTTGGGAATCTCTGGAAGGTAATCTCTGCAATTACAGCTGTTTTCCCCTTGAGATTTTTTGCTGATCCTGAAGGAGGTGGCAGAAAAACTTAGTAACATTGTTGAGAACTTGGCAGAACTGGGGTGCTGGCACTTGAAGTTAGGGCCCACTAAACGAAGTTCTTCATAAACCCTCCTTGCTTTGAGTTAGAACCCTAAAGATCTTATGCTCTAGAGGGTAAATCAGGGGTAGGCAGACCCTAGCAAAAGTTGCTGTGTAGTTTCAAATGATCCCAATCCCTAAAACTGGACTAAAGTGATTTTGGATTGTTAATGCTACCAGGGGCCTAAAAGAAGCAAATGTAAATCCTCTCTGAAGGAAGACATTACTATGAGAAGCCTTAAAGTATTTCTATAAACAATTCTGCAAATACATGTCTGATGCACAAAAATTAGCATGCCTTCAAGGAAATAAGACCATGTGAAAGAGAACCAGAAGAAAGAGATAACAGAAACAGACCCAGAGGGTTCCAGACCTGGAGATTCTCGGACACAGACTTTAAAATAATTACACCCATTGCATTCAGTGAGAATTGTTGTCAACAAATGGAAATTTATAAAAAAGAATCAAATACAAAATCTAGAAATGAAATACAATTGAAGTTAAGAACTTGATGGATTTAAGAACTCATTTGACACAGCTGCAAATGAAGTAAACTACAGAATACGTGAAATTTCCAGAGAGACAAAAAAACAAAGAAAACCAGAAGAAAGTTAAAAAGAAAATAGTCACAGATAAGACAAGGAGAAAGGTACTAAGCAATGTAATTGGAGTTCCAGAAGCTGAGGAGACAGCAAAAGTAGCAGAAGCAATATTTGGAGCTACAATAATTAAGAACTTCACAAAACTACTGTAAGATAACCCAGACACAAATTCTGAAAGTTTCTTTGAACCAAGTAAGAGAAGTAATAACAAATCATATAGGAATAACAGAGCAAAACTACTAAAACCGAAAGACAAAGAGAAAATATTTTAGAAGTCTGATTATATTTGAGGGAGAAATGACAGCTGACTTCAACAACAGCAAGAAAAAAAACCCCAGGCGATAATGAAATGATATCTTTAAAGTGCTAAGAAAAGAAAGAATATCAAACTGGAATTCTATACCCAGCAAAACAGCCTTCAAGAAAGAAAGTAAAATGAATACAGCTTCAGACATATAAAAACTAAGAAAATTCATCATTAGCATATCCACTGTTAAAGAAATGCAAAATATTCTGGATGAAAGAAAATTTTTCTTGGATGGAGATGTAGAGATGCTGAAAAAAATATTGAAAAACAAAAAGTAAATGTGAATACTGATTATATAGACAATGAAAACACATTTTGTGGATATATTATATATAGAAAAATAAAATGCATCATAGCAATGGTATGTCAGGAGAGGCATTAACCCAGGTAAAGAATTTTTTAAGTTTCTAACACTGTCTGAGGGTGGAAGTAACATAATTACTTTGATAAAGCTATCAAGGATATATAATGTTATCCAAGAGTAACTACTAAAAGAATATAAAAAGAGTATATAGTTTCCAAGCTCAGAGGTTAAAAAATGGAATATTAAATATCACTCCATCATTTTAAAGCAAAGTTCAAAAGAAAAAGAATTTGGAAAAAACAGGACAATTAGAAAGCAAATCACAAGATGGCAGGTTTAAAACCAAATATCAATAAATTGATCAAGTAGAAAAGAAATTAACAGTTTAAAAGATAAAGACTAATAAAGAGAACAACAAAACAAAACCTAGAGATGCCTGGGAGGCTCAGTGGGTTAAATGTCTGACTCTTGATCTTGGCTCAGGTCATGATTTCACAGTTCATGAGTTTGAGCCCTGCACTGGGCTCTGCACTGACAGTGTGGAGCCTGCTTGGGATTCTCTGCCCCTCCCTGCTCACAGTCTCTCTCTCTCTCTCTCTCTCTCTCAAAACAAATTTAAGAATAAGCACATGATTAAATACATTTTGTAAAAAAAGGAAGATGTAAGAATTCTGAAATATACAGATGTTATAATATAATTTCAATGTATGGAAACCAAAAATTGACAGAACTACAAGAAGAAGTACCCTTAAGGGGCGCCTGGGTGGCTTAGTCGGTTAAGCGTCCGACTTTCGCTTANCTATGTTATATAATATGGCAAACGGGATTTTACAGATGTATTTTGAGTTACGGATTTAAAACAGGGAGATTATCCTAGGTAACCCGGCAGGCCCAATCTAGCCATTTGAACCCGTAAAAGCAGAGACTTCCCTTTAATTGTAGGTAGAAGAGATGAAGCAGAAGGGAAGGTGAGAGAGATTCAAAGCATGAGAATGAACTGTCCTGCCTTTGTTGGCTAGGAGATGAAATGATGAAGAAAGAGGGCAAGGTACCTGGGAATATGGGTGACCTCTAAAAATGGAGAATGACCCCTGGCCAACAGCCAACAAGAAAACAGGGACCAAAGCCCTACAGCTGCATAGAACTAAATTCAGCTAACAACCAGAATGAGCCGAGAAGCACATTGTCTCCTCAGAACCTCCAGATAAGAGATCCAGCTGGTTGACACCTTGATTTGGCCTTCTGAAACTCTAAGCGGAGTTCCCAGTTGACCCTGCTGTAATTCTGATCTACAGAACTTAGGGATAATAAATCAGTGTTATTTTAAGTTGACATGTTTGTGTTCATTTGTTAGCATGGTTATAGAACATTGATGCAAAATAGAAAAATCCAATGTAACAGAGGGAGTTTTTAATAGGTCTCCTCAGTATATGACAGAATGTGAATTTAAAAAAAAAAGTCTATAAGAGTAAAATTTGAAGAACACAGCCAACTCGACCTAACAGACTTGCAATAAATGACTACAAAATATAATTCCTTATAAGCATACGTGAAACATTTATACAAGCTAAATATATGCTGGGCCTAAAGCAAGTCTCTATAATCTCCAAATGATTAAAACCACATTAAGTATTTTCTCTGAATACAATTGAATTAATCTATAAATAAACAAAAAATAGAATGGACTTTGCTATAGCTTTTTAAAGAATAAATAAAAACTAAAAAATATTAAAACTATTCTCTCAGTTTTTATTGGATGCCTACATGACACTTAAAAATTATGATTCTCATTTTAATTGCCTCTCCAAACCTGAATACAAATGGAAATTTGCTCAATCTGAAAGTGCAATTTTATATATAAAAAAGAAGAAATTACAACAGAAATCAGAAAATATTTTGAACAAATAATAATCTTAAATACTATGTATCAATCTTTTAAAATGAAGCTAAAGCTGTGTTTAGAGGGAAACCTATGGAGATTAGTGCATAAGTTATAAAAGTCAGGTGAATGTTAAGGAACAAATATCTATCTTTATCAGTCAGGAATAAAAACAACAGCATAAACCAAGTAAAAGTAGACAGAAATAATAAAAGTAAAGATAAGAACAATTAAATAGAAAACAACGCCCCCAGCAAAACAGGAAACAAACACCTAAGAGGAAAAAGCTACAAAACGAATATTTGACTGATAGTTCTGACAAGAGACCATACTAAAAGAAATAAAATCAAATACACAAATTTACAGAAATTTGCTTCATCTTCCTCTTAAAATCTATTGACACAGCATCAGTGATAGAAAAAAGCAATAGGTGCCAACATCAGAAATTGGGTAATTTTTGGAAGTTGGAAATCGCATGGATCAGAACAACAGGAAAGCTAAAAGGAAAATCAGGACTCTGCTTTTGTATATATGAGAAATGCTTTTTCTGAAATCTGTAAACTCCGAAAAAAAAGAATGGGGAGAGCCTACAAGGTAATGACCAATGGTAATCGGATTAAATGATCAATTGACGGTGATGTTGTAAGGTAAATTAAAACTCTCTAACAAAATGGAGACCTCCTACTACCAGCATTGGAAACAAAAAGTAGAGCCTTGGGAAGATCCAAACTTCTAGAAAGACAGAAAAGTTTGGAGGTAACGTCTGAGAGTTGCAAATTTAAAAAGAATATACACGAGTTTAGGGTTGCTATTATTTTGGGTTAAAGATGAGAGAGGTATCTCATATATATTTGTCATAAAGAAAATATTGGAGTTTGACAGATTAATTTTTTAAAAAATTACTTGTCCTATATTCCAATAAATCAGTCTCTAGAAATTTGGTACATATGCACAAATGTGAATATACAGGCATGCTTTCTGATGCACTGTTCACGAATAGATCAATTGTTAAATAAATTATGGTGCAACTAGTTTCTGGATTCTCACACTTGTTAAAAAATAAGGTAAATTCTTTAAGTATATACCTTAAACATGTTCATAATAAACTAAACAAACAAAAAAAAGTTGTAGGTCAATATATATTATGTGCTAGGATTCATATGAAACCTACCAAAGAGCCAGAGTTAGATTATGTACTATAAATATTATACATCCACACATCCACACACACACGGATGCACACACTCTCACACACTACAAAGACAACCAAACTGCTAAATGCATTTCTGAGACAGGACACAAGACTGGGTTCTGGAGAAAGGTGAAGAGGGCATTCTACTTGTACGTATAATTCTAAATTGCCTGAATTTATTTTAAACACTATATGTTTGCTTTGCAATTAAAATGTCCTAAGCACACTTTGATAACAAGTGATACATGGCAACAGAATACATAGTTTATTCTATGCTGTTAATTGATCTTAAGAACAGATTATTATGTATTATAGAATATAATATTCTTAAATATAATCTTCATCTTCACTTCACCTTCACTTAACTGATGTTAAACTTTAAAGAAGGGTGGAAGTACAATTATTTCATCAAAAATAGGTAAAATAAATTAAAAGTTTTATTGCTAGAGTTATTTAGAACATCAAGCATACTTGGCTCTGAAACCTTTGAAAGGTACTGGTTAATGAGATGATTCTGAAGCTAATTTTCCCATTAATTCTCACAAAATAGCCAAACCTATTAAAAAATTAACTGTTCTGTAGATCAATATATAAAGGAGGTCACTCTTTAGAAATAACCTTATAATTTACCTAATAAAGGAAAAGCTGTACTTACAACAAGGAGTAGATTGATCTGGTAGTCCAAGTTGTGGAAAGGTCATAAGAACAGAAATCCCTTGTAGGTCATTTTGCTTTATAGTATGCTCATTAGTTTGGTCAGCCCAAACCACCACTTTCTTTCTCTCTACCAAATGTTCAATTTCTTTGAAGTCAGACTCAAAAGCAGCATTTGAAAGGCCAGCTTCTTTTAATGCACAATACTGTTTTCTTAGGGCTGGAAGTAAAGCATTCAATACTCTATAAAAAAGGTGACAAGAAAAGAGATATAAATATTAAATTTTAAAACACTATTAGTGTTCTACATAATATCTAAAGTATTAGCACATCATTAAATGATACCTTGTATGTTTTCCTTTAGAATATTTCAATCAAATACCTCAACATATTCTCACTACATTAAGTACAGAGTGGAAAGAATCCTGGATGGGAATTATAAGCACCAGGCTCTAGACTCGGCTAGTCTTCACTTGCTTCCATATGATCCTGGGTAATACACAAACTGATGTTTCTCCTCGATAACTTGGGGTACAACCAGACAGTCATTACTTGCAACAAGAGCCTACTGTCAAAACTAAATGCGTTAAATACATCTAAAAGGTTTCTGCAAAGCATTATGTGATTTATAAAATAAAGAGTCTGTTGTTACTCAAACAAGTATCATGGAGTTAAAATGAAAGAAATGCACTATAAATGATGAGAACCATTTTAGGTATGTAATATTTTGAAGGAATCACACTCAACTTTCCTTCAAGTTAGCTTTTCATTAGTTAAAGCAATGGCTTTCAAAGCCGTTCAAAGGGGTTCCAAATAGAAGGGTTGTGGACAAGGATGGTAGATAAAGGGAATCAATGGGGCACTGGATTCTTGTCTCTGATTCAAAATCTTCCTTAATGCTATCAATCAGAGCAGAACTGAATGTATCTTTTTATGTATTAAACCTCCATGTTCACTGAAGAAATGCCACAGCTAAACAGTTATAAATTTATACACATAATTAATGGCTCCTAACTTTTATATCAAGGAAGACATCAAACAACTTGAATGATCTTGAAATGCTTCAGACCTGGTTGTTTCAGTTGACTCATAACATCCAGCAAAATAGAATCATTGAACTATGGGTAGGGCAGTGGAAAAAGGATAGCCATTGATTTTAACAATCAAGGAAATAACTGTTTTTTTACCTCAGAGTCTTAAATATTTAGATAGTAGTACATATAAATTGTCTGTGACATTGCCCTTTTTGGGGAGGGTAGAAAGTACTCCATTTAAGCCAAGTAGGCAACAACTATAAGGAAAAGTCATTAAGCATAAAATCAACAACAACAACAAAACGCTATTTACTGAGCACCTATACTAATAAGGTGCTGTACAGAGAAGAGATAACACAGCCTGCCAGAGGTTGCTATCTTTAGAAGGTCTTACTAGTTGGGGTTAGCATCCAACTCTTGAATTTTGGCTTAGGTCATTATCTCACAGTCATGAGATTGAGCCCTGGGGGCATGAAGTCTACCTGAGTCTCTCCCTCTGCACAGTTCTGCTCATGCTCACACACTCTTCTGTGTCTCTCTTAAAAGAAGAAAAAAGAAAAAAATAGAACTACCATATGATCAACCAATTCCACATCTGGGTATTTGTACAAAGAAAATGAAAGGTGGCTGGGTGGCTCAGTCAGTTAAGTGTCCAACTTCAGGTCAGGTCATGATCTCGCGGTTTATGGGTTTGAGCCCTGCATCAGGCTCTGTGTGGAGAGCGTGGAGCCTGAAACCTGCTTTGGATTCTGTGTCTCCCTCTCTCTCTCTCTGTCCCTCCCCTGCACACGCNAGAGTTGTTATTTTCAGAACTGATAAGACTGCCTCACTGCTTAAACTATTTTTATAAGCAATGTGGTTTATGCTGAACAGCTACTTTCCTCCTGGCAAGTCTGGCATTTTGGAATAGGCTAGGCAGAAGGTGTCTATGTAACTAACTCCCAATAAAAACCAAGTGCAATAGTTGTCTAATGAGATTCCAAAGTTTAGACAACATTTCAAATGTAGTCACAACTTTTTGCTGGAGGACTTAAGCACATCCTGTGTGGGTCCAAGTGGAAAAGACACTTGAAAACTTGCATATGGTTTCCTTTGGACTTTGCTCCATTTGCCTTTTTCTCTTGCTGATTTTGTTTTGCATGCTCTTGCTGTAATAAATCATTTAACTATGAGTACAACTATATGATGGGTTCTGAGTCGTCCTAGTAAATCATCAAACAAGGAGGTGGTCTCAGGACCCATGACATACATATGTACTTATATTTGTTTGAATGTATTCATGCATTTGTTCATTTATATTTTTTGATTTAATACTTATATATATTGCAAATGATCACCACAATAAATCTAGTTAATTTCCATTACCACATGTAAGTTTTTTTTCCTGCAATGAAAACTTTTAAAGATCTGCCCACTGAGCAACTTTTGGATGTGCAATAGAGTTTTACTAACTATAGTTGCTATATTGTACATTATGTTCTATGATTTATTTATTACTGTAAATTTGTACTTTTTGAATCACTTCACCCATTTTGCTCACCCCCAACCCCGGCCTCTGGAAATCACTAATCTGTTCTCTATATAGATGATTTTTTTTTAAGATTCCATGTAGAAGTGAGATAATATGGTATTTCTCTTTCACCGATTTATTTCATTTAGTATAACACCCTCAAGGTATATCTATGTTGTCACAAATGGCAAGATTTGATTATTTTCTTATGGCTGAATAATATTCCATCGTGTGTGTGTGTATATATATACACACACACACGATGGAATATGTGTGTATATATGGTGTATATACACCATATATACACACACATATATATGGTATGTATATATATACATATATATGGTGTGTACATATATATATATATATATACACACACACCACTTTTTCTTTAACCTTTCATCTACTGATAGACACTTAGGTTGTTTCCATATCTTGGCTATTATGAGTAATGCTGCAATGAACATGGGGGTGCATATATGTTTCTGTGTTAGTGTTTCATTTTGTGTAAATACCCAGAACTGGAATTGGTTGATCATATGGTAGTTCTATTTTTATTTCAGTTTTTTAAAGAGAGACACAGAGAGAGGAGAGAGTGTCTGAGCATGAGCGGGACTGTGCAGTGGGAGAGAGACTCTTAAGCAGACTTCATGCCCACAGGGCTCAATCTCATGATGTGAGATCATGACCTAAGCCAAAATTCAAGAGTTGGACGTTTAACCAACTGAGCATTCCAGGTGCCCAGTAGTTCTATTTTTAACTTTTTAAAGAACCTCCATACTGTTTTCCATTGTAGCTATACCAATTTACATTAATATACATATTAATAGTGCACAAGGGTTCCCTATTCACATACTTGTATTTCTTGTCTTTTTGATAAGAGCCATTCTGATAGGTATGAGGTGATATCTTTTTTTTTTTTTAAAGGTTATTTTATTTTATTTATTTATTTATTTATTTTTTTAATAGTTTATTGTCAAATTAGTTTCCACATAACACTCAGTGCTCATCCCCACAAGTGTCCTCCTCCATGCCCATCCCCCCCTCCCCCCACATCCATCAGTCCTCAGTTTTTGTCAGCATTCAAGAGTCTCTCATGGTTTGCCTCTCTCCCTTTCCCCCACCATTTCTGCCCTTCTTCTCCCCCTTGTTCCTCCGTCAAGTTCCTCCTAATCCTCCTATACGTGCAAACATATGATATTTGTCCTTCTCTGCCTGACTTATTTCGCTCAGCATAACACCCTCAAGGTCCATCCATGTTGCTACACATGGTATGAGGTGATATCTTATTATGGTTTTGATTTGCATTACCCTGATTAGTAATATTGAGTACCTTTTAATGTACTGTTCGCTATCTGTATGTCTTCTTTGGAAAAATGTCTATTTAGAACTCTGCCCATTTTTAAATCACACTCTCTCTCTCTCTTTGTTTTTTTGTTATTGATTTGTATGAGTTCTACATATATTTTGGACATTAACCCCTTATCAGATATATGATTTATAAATATTTTCTCCCATTAGGAAGATTGCCTTTTCACTTTGTTGTTGGTTTCCTTTGGTATGTAGAAGCTTTTCAGTCTGATGTAATTTCACTTATTTTTGCTTTTGTTTCTTCTGTTTTTAGTGTCAAATCTAAAATACCATCTCTCACCATCTATTTTGTGGTAAGGAGCTTACTACCTATGTTCTAAGAGTTTTATGGTTTCAGGTCTTATGTTCAAGTCTTTTAAGCCATTTTGAGTTCATTTTTATGTATGGTGTAACATAGTGGTGCAGTTTCTTTATTTTGCATATTGCTGTCCAGTTTTCCTAGCATCATATATTAAAGACTCTGTCTTTGCCCCATTGTATATTCTTGGCTCCTCTGTCATAAATTAATTAACCATATATACTTGTGGGTTTATTTCTGGGCTCTCTGTTCTATTAATCTACATGTTTTATTTTCTTTAAATGCACAAAGCAGTTTCTTTCTTTTTTTTTTTTAATTTAAATTCTAGTTAGTCAACATACAATGTACTACACACTTGCTTTTAAGCCAATACCATACTGTTTTGATTGCTATAGTTTTGTAATATAGTTTGAAGGAAATAAATCAGACAGGAAGTGTGATACTTTGTTCTTCTTTCTTGAGATTGCTTTGGCTATTTGGTATCTTCCGTAATGCTATACAAATTTTAGAATTTTTATTCCATTTCTGTGAAAAATGCCATCAGAATTTTGATAGAGATTGCATTCAATCCATAGATTGCTTTGGGTGGTACAGACATTTGAACAACATTAATTCTTCCAATCCATGAGCACAGAATATTTTTACATTTATTTGCGTCTTCTTCAACTTCTTTCATCAGTGTCTTACAGTTTTCAGTGTACAGGTCTTTCACCTCTTTGGTTAAATTTATTCCTAGGTACTGCATTCTTTTTGATGCAATTGTCAATGGGATTGCTTCCTTAATTTCTCTGATATTGTTATTAGTGTATAGAAATGCAACAGATTTCTGTATATTGGTTTTGTATCATGCAACTTAACTAAATTCATTTATTAGTTCCAGTAGTTTTTGGTGGTCTTTAGAGTTTTCTGTATATAGTGTCATGTCATCTACAAATAGTGGCAATTTTAGTTCTTGCTTTCCAATCTGGATGCTTTTCCTTTCTTTTTCATGTCTAATTGCTCTGGCTAGGGCATTTTTTTGTTTTGTTTTTTAGATTCTACATAGAATCTATAATAATGTATATAATGTATATAAATAATAATAATCCATATTTTAAGTTTTTGATGCCACATTTTACATCTTTTCATCTTATATATCCATTATTACAGTTAGAGTTATTTTTACTACTTCTCCTTTTAACTCTTACCAGCTTTATAAGTAATTAATTCACTACCTTTACTATATATTTCCTTTTACCAGTGAGATTTATACCTTCATATGTTTACTTATTACTAATTAGAGTTCTTTCTTTTCAGCCTAAAGAAGTCTCTTTAGTGTCCTTCGTAAGGCCAGTTTTATGGTAACGGACTCCTTTAGCTCTTGTGTCTCTGGAAAATTCTTTATCTTTCCCCTTTAATTGTGAATGATAATTTTGTTGATGGGTAGGGTTTTCTTGGTTGGAAATTTTTTTCTTTCAGCACTTTAAATATAGATTAAAGCATTTTTTTGCCTTCACTATACAAAGTCAGACTAAGACAGTTCACCTCATTTTTTAAATGTCATTTAAATTGCAGTAAATGCAATTTACTGCTAATATACAATAGAATTCAAGACCAACTCTAAAATTCATACTCTTTCTACAATGCTGTGTTATCTCTGCTTGTAATGTGTTGGCTCACCAATTTGCTAAATTGGAGAGTTAGAATCTTTTTGTCCATTTTGAAACAAAAATTTACCTTAAATTTATTGATTTGTCTGATATAATAAATACAGTATGGGTAAAATAAATTAATGGGTTTCTTTGATACTTTAACTCTGACAGGTGGTTTGACTGCTAGTAAAAGAATATTCATTGTCTGCTCTAAGTAGAGATGTAGAAAGTATGGGGACATTAGGTTGAACTTCTATCCACAGAAGAATAACTCCCTAAAGTTTTTCCTTTCCTTTTTCTTCTTTTTAAAATAACTATCCTAATATGATTTCCCTTACATGAGAAATGTGGAAAATTAATTAGTTATTTGAGAATACTAGAACTGCAGAATTTTAAACTAGTGGAAAACCCTTAGACAAATAAATTTCTTTTCTACATAGCATGAAAGTGATACTTAAAGAGGTGACTGACATATACAAAGTAACACAAATAAAGACTTATACTTTTAAAATATTATGTTTCTAAAGATGTTACTACTGAGCTAGTAGAGCATAAGAGAGCTACTACAGCATAACATAAAAATTGGGACAATTTATGTTAAAAAATATACATTTTTAGTAATTTCATTTTAATGACAAAATAGTCACTCTGGAATTATGAATACTTAAAAACTATCTCCTTAAAAATGGATCCGGTATTAATAGTAATCGCTTTTTTAAAAAATTTTTTAATGTTTTAATTTATTTTTGATAGAGAGAGAAAGAGACAGAGCATGAGCAGGGGAGGGTCAGAGAGAGAGGGAGACACAGAATTTTTTGAAGCAGGCTCCAGATTCTAAGCCATCAGCACATAGCCTGATGCGGGCCTCAAACCCATGAACCATGAGATCATGACCTGAGCCAAAGTTGGACGCTCAACCGACTGAGCCACCAAGGGCCCCCCAAAGTAGTTGCTTATTTAAGTTTTATAGAAAAATGCTTTCAAAACTTTCTTATAAAGCATTAAAATATTAGTTAAAGAACTACCTATTTTGTATTTTCTATGTTTTCTAACTCTATACTTTCTGATGCTGACAGACACTAAAAAATAATATAGCCTATATCAAAAAAACCCTCAATTTTATGGAAAAGAACTTCTGTTTCAGGTTCCTTACATCCACAAGGTTAAAATTTGTAGAATAGGTAAATCCATGCACTTACGCCTCAGTCTGCCTGTGTTGCTGTTCTTGAAGACAAGCTAGATCCATCACATGTTTAATTTGTGCTTTCAAATCTTTATTCTGGAGGTGCAAATGGTGACAATGAAGATCTTTACTGAGCTCCTGGGGAAAACAATGCAAACTATACTTCAGATTCTTTTAAGAATGTTAAAATTAAAGAAATTTTAATAAAACTTATTTTATATTGGTGTCAGTAATTTTAATTTTTTATATATAAAATGATAATGTTTAGAAATAGTTTGAAAAATAAACATCTTGGTATATGAGATCTATAACTTACAAGCAGGATAAGTTTCAAGTTTCTCAGAAACTAAATGTTAGGAACTCAGAACAAATTTTATTCTGATGGCAGTTTCTTGGTCTATCTAATTTGTTGATAATGCTGTGAAAATGCATGAATAGGACCAGTTTTTGCTTAAATGTCACTTCTTCAGAGAAGCTTACCTGAGCAATATATTTAAAGATGGACACTCTATCCCCAATAGTCTCTGCCAGAGCACGGATCAGTAATGATTTCATTTATCTATTTGTTTATAGTTTCACTGTTTATACTAGAATGTAAGGTTCAGAACCAGGATGGGGGTGTGTAAAACTATTTCAGTGTTACAGCCCCAGTGTCCAGTGTCTGGAGTTGCATGTAATAAAAATTTCTTGCCTTCACTCAATCTGGTATAAGCTTCACCCTAGAGCAAAAGTATGAAGTCTTGGAGCTGCCCATTTTCCTAAACTTCATATGCTTAGGTACAAGTGTTCTCACCTAAAATCAATCATCTTTCCTTAAGCCTACTAAATCTTCAGCAGGAAAATGTCAGCTATGTGGTCACACTGAACAGTGAATGGGGATAGTCCAATAGCATTCTCAGAATCCTTAACTGGGAAAATTTTACTCAATACAATGAAAGAAAATGATTTTGGACATTTGAGGGGCTGAGACAGGAACCCCATAAGCAGGGAAGCTATGCTTGGAAACTTCCTTTTGGAGCAATTCCCATGATCCATTTTAGCTTTTCAATATTCCTTCCCAACCTGTATTTAACCAGATTATCTAAAAGCTTAAAACCGTTTTTTCATTTTCTTTTTTCAATACTTCCTATGCCAGTGGTAGGCATGAAGACTAGAAATAATCTCATTCAATGTATCTGAGACAGAGTAAACTTGGGGGTTATTTCTTTACATGATTTAGAATAGCATGCATTTTAGAGAAAACCCTCTTTCGGGAATCAGGATGATATGGTAAGAGCACTGGCCTATAAGTCGAGTTGTCTTAGAGATAGTTTCAGCCAGAGTAAAAATGCTACCCTAAGCCAAAAATTCAGTGTTTATGGAGATCAATTTACTTGCCTAAAATTTAAGAGCTTGACTAGATGATCTCTATAGTCTTTCCCAGTTAGAAAATTCAATGATCCTAACGGTCTGAACATATTTGCCAAATATTTCATCTTTTCTCTTAAAAACAAAACAAACAAAAGAAAATCCTTCTTTAAATATTTTCTCTGATAATTTTATTCTTTTATCTTCTTGAATTACTTATCTGTAAAAAAGACAAGCCTTGGTTGTATAATTATATTAGTCAACAATGGGCCTTGGCTAGCTTGTCATTTTTGGGAAGCCAGGTTTACAATTTGAGTCTTTTCTCAATTTTAAAATAAAGCATAAATAAATAAGTAAATGCAAAAACTTTAATTCTATCCTAAATAGCTGTCATTTTGACAATGATCATTTTGAAAACAAGACCATGTTAGATATACATTGTCTCTAACAAATAATTAAAACTTACAAATAAGTGAAACAAAACCAAAACTACTATAAATATTCGACACCTGCCGCCTTCCAAGAGAAGAGGCTCTTGTGCTGTGAATGAGAAACATTTCTGTGCCCAGGACTCTCAGCTGTTTTCTCAGAAAACCTGTCACTCAGCACATGGCTTGGGCGCTCTGGTAAGCACTCTGGTGGAGGTTGCTGCATTCTATGATGAGCCTTTACAGATTTAGATACCTCAGGCCTACACAGAATTTCTTAAGTTAGCTTTCCTAAGACTAAATAATCTCTAGTACAGTTTAATGATTAATCACTTTTTTTTGCTTACTCCTCTTAAGTCATGTAAATATGTCTATTTTGTCATCTTAATATGAATACAGCATTAAAAAAAAAGTGTTCCTTAGTTTGCTTCTAGAGTAGATACTCAATGTTGTATAAATGGAAAAATGAGTTTTAAAAAAGTGAAATTATATGAATGTGACCTCCCTAATCTCTGGGAGAAGATCTGTGTAGCTTTTTGATCAGATTCTCAAAGGCATCTATGACCCAAAAAGGTCAGAATTGCTGTTCTGAAGGAAAAATAGAAAATGTAATTTGTAATGCAGCTGACACTATTGACATCCATGTTACAGATGCTGAGAATACTATTACTATTATTTGTCGACCATCTACTATGTGTTACATGGTGCTAGGCCTTTGCATATAGCGTTTCATTTAAACATATTTTGAAGATAAGAAATTAAGACACAAAGTTACACAACTTGTCCAAAATCATGCAATTAGTGTTAGAGGGGATATTCAATACAACTACTGAACAGAATGACCAACCACTCCAACTCTTAAGTCTATCCTTTCCCTAATATTCTCTCTCTGTAGGGAATATTCTAAAGTGCTTTATCAATTAAATATTATAAAATATTATTAAATTATGCTTTGTATTACACTTAATACCTAATCTACTGAACTAATTGACAGGCATGCTTTCAGTAACATACATTGAAGACTTGTAGAATAGCTGAAGTGTAGATTAAGTTGTTGGCTGACCCTCCACTAATCTCCACACTAAAGAATTACTGAATCTCTATTTGTCTTTGGTTCTCTTTTTAGGAAATGGTATCCGCTGCTTGTCGTTCACTACTCCTTTCACTACCTTGACTGTCATCACTGATTGCTTCTGCTAGTCTTCTCCCTCTCGTCTGAGCTATAAAGCTAAGCAGATGGCCATTGATAGCTATTTGTTGTCAACCAGAGAATTCATCTCCCTAATCACGATGCACTGGGTGATATCTTTTCAATCACAACAAAACATTGTTATCTTTGAATATTACCATTACAACTTGCATTCATTGGTTACTGAATATACTGAGCTTTATTTTACCTGTATTAATAATCAGTCTAGTGTTTTTTTTAGAAATGTGAAAGTTCCAGGACTAGATACCAATTAGCTAATACATAGTAGTATATTTCAGAAGAGGACCACCAAAGTAAAGACTTTAGATACCCCTCCTTTAAAAAAGAAAAAAAAAAAAAGAAGAGTATAAAGAAGTTGTTCTTTTAAAGTACTAGGTACTTGGAGCAAAATTAATTACTTTGTAGTAGGTGTCAACTTGTTGCTTATTACATATTCATTTTCCTCTTCTTTCTTGTTAAGAAAACTCTAATTTTGTTCAGGGTGATAATGTGTCCATCAAGAAGAGTCACCTTCACATATTCCTTTATATCTAGGGACAGCCTCATGAAAATTCTAGCCAATTAGAGGTCTATTAGGAATTTTTGGAAAAGCTTTTACTATCCCCCCTTTCTTTCTCTCTTCTGGCCCAAGTGTAAACTTGAGGCTACAGATGGAATAATGACATGGCAACTATGAAATGAAAAGTATAATGATGACACTTTGGAGGTGCTATATTGGGAATAAACTGCATATTCCCAAGACTTATTGTAAAGGGAACAAAATACAGCCCTAACTGGTAAAGGCAGTAAAGTCAGATTTCTGTAACCGTGTGGGTGAACACAATTCTTATCTGATTCAGGGATTAATCATTACCCATCACTACTTTTTACAATCCTTTGGCATTCTAGGTGAAATATCTTCACTTTAGTACCCACACATAAAGATTTAAAATCAGCTTTCATTAGCTGTAATACAAGTAAGGGGGTGACTACATTTAAAACTGTTTTTCCACAAAACATTAAGTATTAAAACAAATTACCTATATGATGAATCTTTAGGTAGTTTGATTACTTCATTCTAACTTAAGAGGTACCTCATAAAAGGAAGCAATTGCTAAAGGGTAACTTTACTTAAAAGTAACTTTACTCTTCTGAAAGTACAGAAAAAGCAAATTTAATGGGCAATTAGCAAGGCAGAAGGTATATTCAATCATAAATGGTAAAAAGAGTCAAATCTCAGAAAGACGGAGCAATAGCTGTCTTATGAAAGATATTTACTCAATGACAAAGACAATGGGTTTTAGAGCTCAGTTCTTACAAAATGAGTCGGAACACATAAACACATCTGTACCTTTGGAATATGGCCATTTTGACCTAAGAGTTCCATTTCAGATTTTACACGATGGAGCCAATTAGTATTCTCATCAAATTGCTTCAATTCCTCTTCCCTTTTATTCTCTAGGTAGCATCGACGAGTTTTCAACATTGCAAGTCTATGATCTCGTCTGCAAGTGGCCTGAAAAATAATGTAGTTAATAATAAGTCTAATTTTTATATCTGATGTATGTGATATTAGCAAAGTAGTAAATTTTCTTATATGTGTGCCACTGTACTCTATTAAGTTAGGTTATACTTTTATACTCAAAGCTATTTCCCCTTTGAAATCTCCACAATACTACTGCTTGCAGGAAAATAGGAAATTGAGTTGTGAGTCATTTTTATAAAATTACATGTTGAGAGTTTATGGCTTTAAGAATTACACTGGCCAAACTGAAGACTATAACTTTTTTTGTGTGTGTGCTACAATACATTCCTTTAAATGTTACATTTGAAAAGTTCATACAAGGTCTGATAATTCCTATGATTTTACTCAAAATCAAAGCAGATACAAGTCCCACACTTGCCTTTCCTCCAACCCAAAAGGTGTGAAGAAACAACTGTGCTCTGATTTTGCCTACAATGCTTTTAGACGGGCTGGTGTAAGTAATAGGAAATAGAGCTTCTATCAGAGTGCTTATAAATATCTGATCTTACCTGATGATTGGTTCAGGACCCATAACAGGTATTCTGAATAGTTTTGGTGTTTTATGTAGGCATGAATCTGGTCTTTTGGTTTCTTACACCAAGGGTCTTGCACACTATCATGGGAACTGGGGACTAGAATAGCTTGACCTCTTTGGGCTATTTTCAAACAGACAGTGAACTCAAAAATCATCAGATATGATGGCTGGACCTCAGACAATAGATCCCCATAGATTATAGAACAAGCACCAGTAGCTGGTTTGGGGAGTAGGGAATTGTATGAAAGTAAAAAAAAAAAAAAGCATGGACTACATTTGAACTTGGTCAAAAAACTTACTCTCTTTAAAAGCTAAGTTCTTCTTGCTTGCTATCTTTCATAAAAGATGTTAATAAAATTTTGGAGGAAAGCCAAGCATTAAAGAAATTTGCAAAAATGTGAAACAATGTCACTCTTCTCACTACCTCTTTGTGTTGTTTTAGAAAACATAATTCAGTATTTTTCATTAAAATGTTACTTATGTTATTGTGCAATGAGCTAATGGTTTTAAAATTAATATATAAATAGATTTTTATAAGTCTCAGTTTGAATTTTTAATATAGGAATATTGGTAGATGAAATTCATATGAACAAAAAGCTCTTTTAGGTCTTAAATAACTTGTTTTTAAACAGGAACAGGTCCTGAGACCTGAAAAGTTTAGAGCCACTACCTTAGAAGGTAGGATATGTAGCCTCTTGATTTTCTTCTGCTATATACAGCAGCTATGAAAACATAGGCAAGTTAATCTCAGTGGGTCTGTAGTCACCTCACCTGAAAATGAACATTAAAGTATTGTACCTGCCTGGAGGAAGGCAGTTAAATCAAATTATCTTTACTTTGCTTTAACATTTATAAATGTTGTAGGAACTCTTAGAAACCAGGGCAGGAAATGCTCTGAGGCTCTCATGGCAGCCAATAATTTAATACCAAAAAGTTCCTAACTGAAAACCCTGCAAAGTATGTTTTTGAGGTTTTACTTCTAATGTCCATCAAATGTATCCTCTATGATGATTCCCTATGGGGACACTTTCCATCAGGGTTCTCATACTGACCTACTGTTCTGAAATAAACAGTAAATAAGTAACTGAGAATAAATTCTTAAATATGCATGTTAAACCCTGACATTAAATGCTTCCTATTAAGGTTTCAAAAGAACTTTACATATTTTATTAACAAAATCCCCAGAATACAAAACTCAAAGCTTCTTGAGTGAAAACAAACATATAATTCTAAAATTTAGGTGTTACTATTGCTTTGTGCAAAAGGACTGTTAACGTGCCTAAAACTAATTTGCAGATTATCTTTATATGGCCATAAAGTTACCCAAGAGCTTCACTTTAATTCTAATCTCAGAGTCCATACTATGGAACCACTTATGCTTGAACCAATGTTATGAGATTCTTTTAGCACGTCTGATAATAAACCACTTTTAGAGAGGGTCCAACACAAATATAAAATTCCTTGCCTTAGCAAGCAGTTTAGTAAAACTATAGTTTGACACTTAGTGTATAAAAAACAAAACAAAAATATCTCCATCTCTATAGATGTTTTCTTAGGTTTTTCAATAATTTAACCAAAACCAATATGCTTAAGAAGTTTTATCTCCATTGCCTCCCTAGTCTCCTAAGGGGAGCTATAAGAACTGAAACATGTAGATTAAAATGACCAAAAGTAAGAAATCATAAAAGGTAACTGGGTTGAATAAAGCCTATTGAGAAGAATGCAGATGAAAATAGAAAAAAAAATTTTTTTTAATCCAGCCAAACTCATTCCCCTACTCTGTTTTAAGAAGTACTCACATTTTTTGGTACATCAACTGTATCTTAATAAAGTGACTTTTTTAAAAAGGCATTTTCAATAAAATAAGGGATAATAAATGCATACTCATAAGTAAATTACTAATTTTGATAGTGTATCAGCTACTGAAAACTGGCATCAGTGATATACTAATGAATACTTTATGATTAATTTCTCAGCATATCAGTTTGTAATTTCACAGGCTGAAAAAAACTGAAATGCTAGTTTTTTAAAGCACTGTTTAAACTTTGATGGCTTTCAACATTAAAAAATGTAAAATTTTTATACAGAATTGATACTTTTGAGAAGGTAGGACAGGAGAAACATGTTTGGGGTAGTGGTCTAAGAGGAGTTAAAAGTTATTTATAAAAGACAGGATAGCTTTGGGACACTTGGGTGGCTCGGCTGGGCGTTCAACTTCGGCTCAGGTCATGATCTCACAGTTCGGTTTGTGAGTTCGAGCCTCACATTGGGCTCTGTGCTGACAGCTTGGATTCTGTGTCTCGCTTTCTCTCTACTCCTCCCCTGCTCATACTGTCTCTCAAAAATAAACAAACATTAAAAAAAAATTTTTTTTAAGAGACAGGACAGCTTTTTAAAAAAATTTTTTAAAAATATTTATTTATGTTTGAAAGAGATAAAGAGACAGAGAATGAACAGGGGAAACACAGATTCTGACACAGAGGAGACAGATTCTGAGAGGCTCCAGGCTCTGGGCTGTCAGCACAGAGCCTGTTATGGGGCTTGAACCCATGAACCACGAGATCGTGACCTTAGCCCAAGTCAGACCCTTAACTGATTGAGCCACCCAGGTGCCCTTATAAGAGTCAGTTTTGAATAATTTGCAAATGCACTTCATGTATTACCTATGCAACTAATTTCATAAAATAAATAAAAATAAGATTAAGCTCATCATCAGTGAACACCAAAACTGAGAATTATCAAAATGTTTATTTTTCTGCTTTTTGATGATCTGGAGTGGCATATGCCTAGGAATACATGTTTTTTAAAAATGTTTTATTTATTTCTAGGAGAGAGAGAGAGAGAAAGCATGAGCAGGGGAGGGTCAGAGAGAGAGGGAATCACAGACTGAAACAGGCTCCAGGCTCTGAGCTGGCAGTCAGCACAGAGCCCGATGCGGGGCTAGAACCCACGAACCGCAAAATCATGACCTAAGGGAAAGTCGGACGCTTAACCGACTAAGCCACCCAGGCGCCCCGAGGGATATATTTTTTCTCCTATTTAGAACTCATGGTTCTTGAACTTACATCTTACTAACATCTTTATTAGTCCTAGAAAATCTGAAGCCTGAAACTGCATGTTATCCTTTCCCTTTTGCACGAATATACCTCCTTCAGAACTATTAGAAGAATGCATGACTTTTCAGTCTGTCGTTCATGCAACAACATCTTATCTACATTTGCTATTTTTATCCTCATTTGATGTTGTTTCCTCAGATCTCCCATTTCCCTAATTCTCTCTTCAGCTGTATCTAACATGCAGAAAAGAAGAGAAATAACAGGCTCTGGAACCAACTTGCTTGAGTTCAGATCATATAGGTCTGATACCAATGAGCTGTGTGACCTTGAGCAAAATGACTTCTCTATGCTTGGTTTCTTCATCTTAATTATGAGGATAATAACATATTTTCTGAGAATTGAGTTAATGCATGCAGAGTATTTAAAGCACTACCTAGTTTCATGTCTATACAGTGAACTTTTAAATTTAAGTATAATTTCTGGATGTTTCATTTGTTTTCTTTTTGTATATGCATGTTCCTTTGACCTTTAATTCCTTCTTTGATGACTATAGTCATTTTCATAGTTTAAAAAATTGTTTTTTAATTAATTGTAAATTAATTAAAATTTAATTATAAATACCTTTTCTACTTTGTCTTCAGAACACATCATTTCGATTTGCTTATGGCACTGTTGTTGATAGAATGATTTAAGTTCATTTTCTTTTAGTAACATTTCCAATTTTAGATATTCTTGTCTGATTTCTTCTCGATTCTGGAACAAGCAGTTCAGAATTTCTCGAAATCTACCAAAATTAAAACACATTACAGAATCTCACTAATTTTGTGATGTTATAATGTTTACATAAAGAAATAATTGAACAAAAGAATATATATCACTCATAGAATTAGACTAAATGACAAACAGCAAATCAGTTAGAGTGACTGTTTCCTATTAAATTACAAAATATTTGGAAAGGGATATTAACTTTATTCTTACTGTATTCTTTCTCTTTCAAGGTAGATCATGTTATCAAAAGATGTAGGTATTATAAGGCCTCTATCCATAAGTTATAGGTATATAAATCATATACTCTATTTTGTCTATGTAATCCAGCTGCTTATTAGCAAAGATAAAATATTTTGTTTGTACGAAAAGGATGATAATTTGGACCTGTACTATTCCAATTAACAAGGCCCCAGAAGCAACACATTATTGTGTGTTGTTTTGATGTTGGCTCACTGCAAGAAATAAGCAGTGGGTGGCCTGTTCATATGGTGCCTCCATGGCCCCCTAGGGAAAGTGAGATAGCCAGTTTTTAGTTTCAGAAATTGTTACAGGGAAAACACACCATACGGTTAGGTACCCCCTGCAGCCTGGCTAAGAGTCAGCTGACACTGCCAGGACCCAAAACAACCAAGTTTGAAATGTGGCAAACCTAGAAAAGCCACTCCAGTGTCTTTCCTCCAAAGGCAATGGAGATTTAGAGAATCAAAGTTGGGGAATTTGATTCACAGCACCTCCAGATACATAAAGACCTCAAGCTGAAAAACTATAAAAAGCCTAAAAGAGACCTGCAATTCTGCATGCTCCAGGGTCAGCAGAACATTAGACACAGCAATAGTCTAGTTTTATAAAAACATATTTACGTTTTTAAATCACAAATTAGGTAGGTCTGAGCTACAGTAACAATATAAATAGTCACATACAGGCAAAACTCTCAAAGAAAAATTAACTGTGAAGCCTTTAAAATAAAACTGTACAAAGTATATGCATTTAAAAATAAATGTTCCTCGGCTAGAATTCTAGATATATTTGTGAGGATCTGTGGTAAAAACATTGCCAATTTACGTCAGTAGTTCTTAATGAAACTCTACTGGGAATGGCTATAAACCACAATACATCGACTTTACTGCAGTTTTGTCAAACTGATAAATATTTCATAGGAAGTATGTACGGACATTGCAATTCCACACTGTATTATATTACAACACGCTAATGCCAGTAAATGAATTGATAAGTCATCTTTAGGTTATCCTCAAAGATAATTTCTCAGATTTTTAATAACATTTTATCCAAGGACATAGTTAAATATTGGTCAATTTTGTAATTTTGCGGTCCAGACTTATTTTAGTTGGTGGGGTCTACTGATTAGGATGGAAGAAAAGGAAATAGTATCAAAGGTTTCTAGACATCTTTAAAAAAAAAAATCAACCATTTTAAAACAGTAAGAGCTCTAAGGGATTGACTCATAACTATTTTCTAGTCATTTAAAATATTCAAGTAACTAGTAACAAAAATCTTTGCCAATATTTTAGGTGATACATTAAATGTTGCACAATTTTCGTGATACCCTCATAAATGAAGTTTTATAATTACCCTGTATAAAGAACAACTGTACTTTCTTTTTATGATTTCTCCTTGAATATTACCTTTCGAAATAGCTTTGATAGACAGTAAATACTGTATATTCTTCCTTTTATCTCAGTCAACCACATAAAAATGTTAAGTTTATTTTAAAAAAGACATTTTGCAGATTCATGGTATTAAAAAGTTCTATGAAACAGTATGATTGTAATGATATAAGTTATTTCATATACTGCTTTTAAGAGAAAGCTAATATTGAGGGAAAATGACAAAGGCTATGGTGTGTATAATCTGATTATTAAAGCTTCTTTATAAGTACAAGTAAATTATTTAACATGTTGTATAAATTAAAACTCCAGGGGCTAAAATGAACAAATCAGGAGACTATAGATGCTAGTGAGGATGTAGAGAAATGGGTACCCTCTGTCACTGCTGGTGAGAAGGCAAACTGGTGCAGCCGCTCTGGAAAACAGTGTGGAGGTTCCTAAAAAAACTAACAATAGAACTCCCCTATGACCCAGCAATAGCACTGCTAGGAATTTACCCAAGGGATACAGGAGTGCTGATGCATAGGGGCACATGTACCCCAGTGTTTATAACAGCTCTTTCAACAATAGCCAAATCATGGAAAGAGCCTAAATGTCCATCAACTGATGAATGGATCAAGAAGATGTGGTATATTTATACAATGGAATACTATATGGCAATGAGAAAGAATAAAATCTGGCCATTTGCAGCAATGTGGATGGAACTGGAGGGTATTACGCTAAGTGAAATAAGTCAGTCAGAGAAAGACAGATACCATATGTTTTCACATGGGGGAGGGGAAGGGGAAAACGAAAGTTACAGAGAGGGAAGGAGCCAAACCATAAAAGACTCTCAAATAATGAGAACTGAGGGATGATGCGGGGTGAGGTAGAGGGGAAACTCGCAGATGGGCACTGAGGAGGGCACTTGTTGGGATGAACACTGGGTGCTGTGCGGAAACCAATATGACAATAAATTATATTTAAAAAAGAAAAAAGAAAAAGTTAAAAGAAACACAACCTGCCCCCCCCCCAAAAAAAAACCTCTGAAAGCTTTTACTCTTGGTTAAATCAGGTTGAAATGTGAAAAATACTCCCTGAAATGCTTATTTCATAGTTCAGGCCATCTCCCTCCTGAATCATCTTACCAGAAGGAAAGGTTCAACCACTCAAAGTCGTTAATGCAGAAAAGTCTACTAGGTTTCAACTGATAACTAGATCTGGTTAGATAGTGTTAACAACCCCATGCAAGCAAGGAGTCCAATTTTAAGCAGCTGGTGACTTCTTTATTTTTCTTTAAATTCATTTTTAAACTTGCACCAACAAAAGAATATCTGGTTGCACATGGACCAATCCCATGTTTGACTAACAAAGGGAAATAACAACAACTAATACTATACCAGAGGTAAAAGCTTTTTTTGATAAGATACATTGCGTAACAAGCAATCACTTTTATTTCACTTACTTATTTAAAAAAAATTTCTTAATGTGTATTTCTCACAGAGCGTGAGAGGGTCAGAGAGAAAGGGAGACACAGAATCTGAAGTGAGCTCCAGCCTCTGAGCTGTCAGCACAAAGCCTGATGTGGGGCTTGAACTCACAAATAGTAAGATCAGACCTGAGCCCAAGTTGGATGCTCAACTGACTGAGCCACCAGGAGCCCCCATTTCACTTATTTTTTAAAAATCACTGTAAGATTGGTGAGATATAATAAAAAGCATCATAAATGTAACAATTTTTTCTTGACCATCGGTTGTTGGAGGAATTAACAGAAAATAACTTAAATATTTTAGAACATCTCTGGCATAAACAGAGTTCTTGTATTCTAACAATATATAGGTCAACTTTATGCTATATGAAAAATTGATTGTCAGTGAGAGAAACAGTTGTTTAATTACCTCTTGTGATATCTGTAAAACAGCATGATATGGAAGAAGAAGATTAGGATTTAAAAGTTCTTGCCTTATCTTTGAAAAAAAACAATACCCCAATTCAAATTTCAAAGGATTGTTCTAGTGATCAGAGTAAATTGATATGGGCCTAAAAATAATCAAAAACCATAAAGCCATCTACAAAGGTAAAGTACTACTGTTAGTAGTATTATTATTAGAATTATTAGCATTCTTAGCATCTGGGGTCAATTGAGTCAGAAAACATAATTTTTTTCAAATCAAGGATATTTTATGTAAACTTCAATATACAAATCCAATTTTAAAAATGGTGTTGTACCTGAAACTAGCTTGAAAGTCACTGTTGACTAGTCTTCCTTACATATAGCAAAATACTTTCTATAAACCCTAGAGTTCCAAAACAGTGTGAATAATCATTGGTTTAAGTTGTGGTTAGTTTCTCATACTAATGTAGCAGAATACTGGCTCTGGAGAAATGTCAAGTAAGTTTAACTTCAGTCAACTTCAATCAAGACTGAACAGATACCTTTATTATAAGACCTCTTAGAGCCTTTAATAAACTGATGTCTTTGTAAATCACCTAGTATCCTCAAGTAAGGCTTTATTTCCAAATTTGTTTGACCCAGGAATTTCTTACTGCCATCTTAGAACTACTCAAGATTCATAGCTTTTGAACTAGTATCCCATTGGGACAATTTGGCAAATTATCTTAACTGCTTAGTGGAGAAATACTTGTGAATACTGTATTATTAACACCTTTAAAAAAAAAAATTACCTGCTAGGAAGCTTACTGGGGACTAATCAAAGTTCTGTATTAATTTATACCACTGAGAGATGTCCCTTCAAATAATTAACCAACTAAGTGAATTTTTAGAGTTATATATAGCCAAGAAAGGATAGATAAGATTCACCTGAACTATACAAAAAATGATACTATGCCAGATGAGATCCAAAATTCCTATGTTGAAACCTAACACCCAAGGTGATGGTACTAGGAGATCAGGCCTTTGGGAGGTAATCAGATGAGGGCAGAGACCCCTGTGTATGGGATTAGTGCCCCTGTAAGAGAGGCTGTGGAGAGATCTCCCTTCAGAGTTCATGTGAGGATTCAAGGACTGAAATCTTCAGCTGGGAAGAATGCCCTCACCCAACTATGCTAGCCCCCCTAATCATGGGACTTCCAGTCTCCAGAACCGTGAGAAATAATTTTTGTTTTTTTGTTTTGTTTATAAGATGCCAGTCTGCGGTATTTTGTTACAGTAGCCTGAATGGACTAAGAGACCTGAGAAGAAAAATATGAAAACAGCTAAAAACTAATTTCATAAGTGACATAACTGACTTTATTTTCTCCATGTTATACCTAAGTCCTGGTACAATCACAACTATAATCAGAACCAAAATTATCTGATCTCCAAAGTGTGCAAATGAAGAGCAATCAGTGACTTCCTGAATTCAGTTGAGAATATATATAAAGGCATACTTACACAAAAAATGATGATAACATAAAATATCTGACTAAATTTTAAAACTGTAAAATCCTCAAAATGAGATCTTCATGTCATTTTTACCTTTCAATTTCTTTTTCCTGAGGGTTTGAAATCATTAACTTTGCTTTGTTATTTTCATCAGTAAAGGCTTTCTGTTCTTCATAGGCTTTTAGTTTTTCTTTTAGCATTAAAATCTAGTAGAGAGAAACACTAGTTAAAAATTATTTGTCTCCATTATACATAGCCACAGAAAAATCTTAGCTGTGAAAAATAACTGAACATGCCAGATTTTCAACTATAATAGGAAAAAATGTCAAATTTTTAGGCAATTAAGTTTGCAGAATCCCATAAATGAAGAACTGAGGGAGATTACCATAAAATGTAAAGAGAAGACATACCTCTTCCTTCTGCTCATTACAGATCTTTACATACCGAGTTATATGATTGTCAAGGTGAAGAACATTGCTCTTCAACTGTTAAAAGATAAAAATCATGGCTGTATATAGAGAGATAATAATAACATAGCTATATATAGATATACATACATATATAAATGTATGAGAAAACCGGCATTATATCCTCATTAATTCAGACCCATGAATTCAAAATTTGTGACAATTACAGTCATTTGACAATCATGAAACATACATCATGTTTGACTTAAATTTTTTTAAATAACCCCAAGTTAATAGAAAGAATACTGACCTAATCAATCATTATATCGTTAGAGCTATATTGGTTGCATCAATATCATGAATTATTTTAAAGGGGCTATTTACTTTTAAACTGAGGCAGATATATCTATTTTACAGATGAAGTGACCATGGCTTGGAGAGATTGCCTAATATATCCAAGGTGTTCAGGAAGAAAGGCTTGGTGCTGAGCTATGGCAGATAGCATCCTTGGCTATAACAAATATGTTAAAGCCTTGACCAATTACCCCACGGTGCCATCAAAATATGTGCCATGATGTGAAAAATGTTAGGAAGAAAGGCACTGAAGCATTCTGGCTTCTAAAAGACTATATAATGGTATCTCTTATATATGTAATCAAGATGCTTAATGGTTTGATTGTCCAAGTTAATGCTCAATTAACCAAGCCAACAAAGACATTTCTAAACCTGTTTGCTAATTCATTTGTAAAAACACAACTTTAATATTTTTTTAGAGTTATAAAAATAGTATACATCCGATGCCCTTACAACAAAGGCAGAGTAAACACACTTACAGAAGATTTAATGTCCTTTGCACGATTAGCATACTTAAGAGTGTTATATGTGTCATCGTAGAACAGAGAGGAAGGACTAACAGCAGCTATCATTATAGTTTGACAGTTTCCTCCAAGAGAATCCTTTAACAAGCGAGTGAGCTTACTATTTCTGTAAGGAATATGCTGATTCTTTCTCTGAAAGAACAAAAAAAGAATTCTTATGTCATTTTCCACATTTAAATGCAAACCTGCTATCACTTCACTAAGAATTTAAGCACTGCCCAACTTTGCACAGACTTATGATATGATTGGTAATCGAAATGATGATAATGAACCTTACGGAACTATTGAGTGAATATATAAAACAAATATCCTACTTAAGGGTTATATCCCCATGTAAATAAATATAAACATTAGCTAATAAAAAAATCAATATTGGTTCATGAGTTGTGATAAGTATATCACAGAAATGTGAGATGTTAACAACTGGGAAAACTGAATGTGGAGTATATTTAACAAAATCTTTCTATATTAGTTTAGCAACTTTTCTCTATTAAAAACAAAATGTCCATAAAAAATCATCATTCTTAAAAAATAAATTAAAATATAAAAGTAACATATGCCCTCTACAAATATAATATAGGAATAATAAGAATTTTGCATGGGCATAGAGCTATTTCTCTCATTAAATAATTAGTTAACATGGACACAAAGTAAATTAAAATTACAATTTTACAAAGACTTCATCTGAAAGGACAAGACAGTTCTAAGAGAACTTAGTATTTCTAGGTTTCCCTTACTTAAAAGATACAGTTCTGATTTTAAAGTAAAAACCAAATTTTCCAAAAAGGATACCTTCTATATAAAAATAAAACATTATAATGTTGAGCTAAAAGCAACCTTATGCTATCCAGTGTAGATCTTTCATATTACACAAGAGACAAATGGAAGCCACACAGAAAGTGAAATGGCTTGCTTCAGGTCATGTGCCTGATGATTCGGAGCTAGAAATGGACCCAAGGGGCCCCAGGTCCCAGTAGTACTGAGCTTTTCATCATAGCAGTGTTTCCCAAATAGTGTGGAATGTCCACTGTTGGTGTTAACTTGAAATGATTTTACATGTTCATCTCCATACATAACACGGACTCAGAAACGACTCAATGGGAGTCAATTATTAAAAACTGAGTCAGTATGGAAAGATAAAAATGCTATAAATGGCTTAAGTTTAGAAAACTAGTCTCTTTATCATGCTGTTTACATGTTTGAAATTTTAACTTAGAATATAAAAGACATATTACCTTTGTAATCTTCACTTGATTTCAGAACGTGTCTTAATTTAAAAGACTTCTCAAATCATTTTAATTTTATTAAATCAAAATACAACATTTTCCTAGCATTCATTGACCTGTGTTTTCCTAGTGACAGTAATTTCCTAAATCTTGAACCTGGCTTGAACTAGAATCAATTAAAAATAAATAAATAAAAGGAAGCTATTTTTACCAATACAGAAGTGTTAAATATGCTGTATTCTAGTAAGCACTCTAGCATATAGTAGAGCTAAAATATTTTTAAATGCCTCAAAGGCATCTAATACACATTACCTTATTAGGTGATTTGATTATACTTTATATCTTAATCCCTTCTTCCTAAGAAAAATTAAAACTCTAATATTTAAACCAATCTCATAGTATATAAAATACAAACCAGAACAAAATTTAGTTTTTCTAAAATTTTTTTATTCTTCCCAATTAAATTATTATGCTTGCTGTGTAGTGATCACTAAATGGTCATTTTATTTTATTTATTTTTTTAAATGTTTATTTAAAAGAGTGAAAGGTCGTATAAGCAGGGAAGGGGTGGAGAGGGAGAGAATTCCAAGCAGACTCCACACCATCAGCACAGAGCCTGACACAGGCTTTGATCTTACAACCCATGAGACTATGACCTGAATCAAAATCAAGAATCAGAAACTCTACCAAATGAGCCACCCAGGTGCCCTGAAATGGTCATTTTAATAATCAGGTATAAAATAAGTGATGAGAAAGTATGATAAAATATTGACTGTCAATATGATAGTCAATTGTTTTCTTTCAACAAATTCTGGTTCTGAAACTAGAAATTAAAACAAAACCAAACAAAAATAGCTTTATTTGATATAGCAGGCCCTCTACGATCTTTGCTCTATATACAAATTTTACTGATATACACTGGACATTTGATTTATAACAGACCTTTAAAACAAAATTATTTTAAGTAATAACTGTTTCTAGGAGTTCTACAAAAATTTTTAAGTAATAACCCTTCCTAGGAGTTACACATATTTCAAAATATTTAAATAAGTAAACATACAGCACCTACCTTTGAATCTGCTAAGGCATTGATAACATTCCCAAGGGCTAAGAGTGATCGATTAATATTTGTGCCTTCTATAAATCGGGTCCCCTTAGCACTGGTAGTACTTGCTCTCTCAGACCCTGCCAGATCAATGAGTGACATCTTGGCAATTCGTACATTTTGACTGATACTTGCTGTTCTGTCTTGTTGTCGCAAATAAATCTTTTTGAAATTACAGGAGAACAGGAAAAATGAGGATAAGATTTAACAAAATTCAAAGAGAAACGTGCACTTTATTTTTAAAATAGCATGAAATCAAAATTATTTTCATTTCAAAAACATTCTGAAGAAAGTATAATATTGTGACTGGGTGATAAGTAAGAATACCAGAATTATGAAGTTGAAAAAACCTCAAAAGTGAGAACATTTCCCATATGTGTACCGGAGGGCAAATGACTCCTGGCATGACAGAAGCTCAAAACAACTACCATTTGTGTTCTGGTAACCCTTGAACCAGAACATAGAATTACCAGTGGTGGAGGTAGGGCACAGGTACTCTAGAAATAATATTCTTAACAGAAAACCAAAGGCAGTGATCAGAATGCTTTGCCTTTGTCCAGGGATTGTTCCTAAAGGAAAGGTGAATCTGAATGTCAGCTCAAATTGGAGAGTAAATGTATTCTAATTCCCCAAATTGCATGTTGTTATAATTAAGAAAATATCCCATATTAAAAAAATAGTAGAATATATTTGTCATGTTCAGCTCATTAGAGTAAAGCATCATTTAGGCTACTTTATGGTTTAACTAAAATAAGCAAAGTGGCAAACTTAAAAGAGATGAAGATTAGCTATTATTCCATTATAAAACTCTGTTAATATTCTTATAAAGCAGGGTCTAAGACATTTTAGGGAAATTTCAGTGTCATGGATAAACATTTCTCTCATGACCACTGATAAATGAAGATTAATAAAATTTTATGGACTAAGGACTTTCTGAATGACTTGACTGCCTCAGGTAGGAATTCTTCCAACTATGTCAATTTCTTTTATAAGATGGGCTCTAATAGCATAATCCAGAATGAAGCTATAAAATAATTTGTATTTAAAAAAATTTTTTTTAATGTTTTATTTATTTCTGAGAGAGAGAGAGAGAGAAAGAGAGAGACAGACAGCATGAGCAGGGGAGGGTCAGAGAGAGAGGGAAACATAGAATCTGAAACAGGCTCCAGACTCTGAGCTAGCTGTCAGCACAGAGCCCCACGCGGGGCTCGAACCCACGAACTGTGAGATCGTGACCTGAGCTGAAGTCGGACGCTCAACCAGCTGAGCCACCCAGGCGCCCCTAAAATAATTTGTATTTTAACAGGACCAGAAGCTACAAAAAATGATAGCTACTAACCTATGCTTTAACTCTTCCTAGAATTGTATTCCTAAAAAGAACTGTATTGATGCAATAAATGTCCTCAAGGAATGCAACTACTCAAACGGTCTCTATGGTGAAACGTTTAAAAAATGTGAATCAGTCTCTCCCCAATTTATTGGTTCTGTAAATCTAGATCTATAAAGAGAAAGTTTGCTCTGAATATAAGTTTATCTTTAGAAAAGATTAAATATTTTCACTAACTTAAAAAAAAGAAAAGCAAAAAACTCAAGGAAAAAACCCTCTAACACTACTACCTTACTCTCCTGTTATCTTCACACATGTAAAACTTTATACTTCTGATTTACATCATCTCAATTCTGAATATTCTTTTTTTTTTATGTTTTTATTTATTTCTAGGAGAGAGAGAGAGAGACAGCGTGAGCAGGGGAGGGTCAGAGAGAGAGGGAGTCACAGACTGAAACAGGCTCCAGGCTCTGAGCTGGCAGTCAGCACAGAGCCTGACGCGGGGCTCGAACCCATGAACCGCAAGATCATGACCTAAGCGAAAGTCGGACGCTTAACCGACTAAGCCACCCAGGTGCCCCTCAATTCTGAATATTCTTGATAAAATCTTTTCAAAGCTGTAGAGTTAAGGAAATGCTGAGTAAGGAGTCCACAAATGAAGGGATTTTCTTTGTATACGTGAAAATTACCACACGAATTTGGGTTTGTTTATTTTAAACTCAATTTTAAGAGCAATAGTTTAATGGCCTATTACCTGGAAAACAGCATGAGAACGAGAAGATGTGGCATTCATATCAGTGGGATGCTGTGTCCTGTTTTTGTTTCCATTATCCAACAACTGTAAAATTTCCTCTGAGGATTTGGGCTAGAGAAGTTTAAGTAAAAGAAAAATATACAAATTAGCCATCTATCTTTAAAATTTTTAATAAACTTTCAACAAGAAAAAAGACTTTTAAAGATAAAAGGTAAAAAATGCTTTTTAAAAATTGAATCTCTGTATATTCCCTGTATAGTAAGGAGTAAGTAATATGTGGGCTCAGGGTGGACACACCCCTTCCCTCCAGGGAATTAAAATCTATGTATAACTTATGATTTCCCCAAAGCTTTACTAATAATAATGTACTGTTGCCTTGAAGCCTTTCTGATAAAACAGGTGATTAATACATATTTTGCATATTACATGTATTCTGCACTGTATTCTTACCATAAATGAAAAAAAGGAAATGTTATTAAGAGAATCATAAGGAAGAAAAAATACATTTGCAGTACTGTTCTGTATTTATAAGAAAAAAATCTGCATATAAGAGGACACGTTCAGTTCAAATCTATGTTGTTCAAGGGTCAACTATATTTTGGTGTTATATGAGAAATAAAAGATAAAATCTTGCCTCTCTGTAGAGATAAAATATAAATGTATTAGGCAGAACACATGGTATTAAATTTTCAAATAGATTTTTAAAAGAAAAGTTCATTCAATTCTTTCAAAGGGAAACAATAATACTAAAGATATATGCAGATTATTTTAACTCTTCACTTCATAATTTTTCTTCTTTCTTGAACACAATGGAAAAAAAAGTAAATGGTTAAATAACCACACTTACTATTAGCATAAGGAAAAATAAATTTATAAGCATACCTGATGTAAAGTCAACCCCTGAACAACTACCCCTTTTTGGGCATCTTCTCGAACAGCAAGAGGCCCTGAATTTACTAAGAGGTCACGAATCTGTTCATTATATACCTTAAAAGGGAAAAAAAACAACCCAAAAACAACTGCTTTAGCATGGATGCTGAAATAATAGTGATAACATCACACGTTACTGATTTAAGGTTGCATTAGAATTACATCTTAAAGGTAAGTGGAACTGATTTTCATTCATCTCACCCCTTTTACCTCTTGTTGCCATTAATTTTCTATCATCTGATCTGAGAAAACAGAGGAGTTTTATTACCTAGGTTTGCAACTGATATTTAAAGGTGGAGTCATTATATCCTCACTCCATAATTCCTAACTTGATGACTACAGTGAAACGAAAAAGATAGCTGGATTGTGCCTTTACCTATTTTCTGGAAATATATGGGACATAAGGTTTGGGGGGATTCTATTGTTATATGAAGGTGCCATGGTTCTTACGAAAGATATTTGTTATTTCAAGATTCTCCAACAGTCAAAACTTTTTAAATTTTAGAACTTAAAGAAAACCTATACTTAGGGATTGATAGCACATATTTCATTTATCCTTTAACTGCATTGTTTAATATGCAATTCTTAATAATAAGTTTCATAATAGGACTCCCTCACAACCTTCATTTGAATGATGAGGGGAACTGAGGCCCTAGGAGGTTAAGTGACTTGTCCATGGCCACATATGGAATAGCAGAGTAGTGAGTGATTGGAGCCCAGATATCCTCAGTCTACTGCATGGCACTGAGTACCATTTTGTCTCTGGCAATTTTCTTTTTTTTTTAGTAATTTTTGTAAGCAATGCATATAAATGGTACTACTGATTTTCTCAAATATCAAATATTGATTTTATCAAAGGAACTGAATTTTCGACGTGTAAACCAAATGACAACTACAACTAGTGATAAGACTTAAAAACATGCACAGAACTAAGGCTTTAAGAATTATTTAGTTTAAGTTATTTCCATGTTCTAATAAATAGCCCATAGTGATACTTCATTTCTGGTAGGATTTTCTATAATGAATATTAACCATTTTTAAATGTAATAAGTTCTTAAGGTAGTAAAATATAAAGAGATAATTTTTTTTGGTTGTTATTTTTCTGAGAAGCAGCAGTCACTTTTCAAATACTTCCCTTTAACCCATTTCAATCACACAAAATACACAACTAAAACAACCATTCTCAAGCCAGTCTATGCATCAAAATCACCTGGGAGCTTTTAAAAAACATAAGATGCCTCAGCCACAATCCAGACCTATTAAATTAAAATCCAGGGGGTGATGCCTACGTATGTCTATTTTTAAAAAGCTCCATAGACAACTCCAATGCAGAGCCGAGTGAAAAACCACTAGATTAAACATTACCCTCCTTCCCATTAATAAAATGAAGACAGATTAAAAGAAAGAAAAAACAATTAAAAACATTATAAAAATAACCAAACTTTAGAATTCTCCCAGTTATAAAAGGATCTAAGGAAGAAATAATGAATACTGCCATGCTCTTTCCCCAATTCAGTTCAAAGCAATTTTTTCAGTACTTATTTATAGAAAATGAGTTTTATTTCTCTTTTATTTCTAAGTTCTATAGATCAGAAAATTTTCAGCAACCTGCATATCTTAATCAATTTTTGAAACGTGAAGAAACTTTCTCAGTAGGAACCAAACTACAAGGTGTTAATAAGAGAGCTGTGACTATTAGAAATGTTTTCTCTGATACTGCAAATGAACAGGCAGTAAAATCATGGATTTATTTCTGCACTGGTATCTGAAATATTATCTGAACACAAAGTTAAGAGTGCTTACCACCTAGTTATTATTTGTTGAATATAAGCTATTACTAAGAAGGCAGAAGAATGATGGGGTTATGTCAAAAGGACACAAAAGAAGCATGAAGGAGACTTGACTTGTCAAATCCAGCATAATTTGAGCTTTATAAATAAATAATTATGGAAAAGGATTATAAGCTATTAAATAATGTTAAGACTCCATGAGTCCATGCTGATATAATAAAGGAAAGGAAAAGCTCTTCTGTTTAGGAGAAAGTAAGGAATGAATGCAGATGAAATTATGGAATTTAAGCATCACTATCATCTACCATCATAATAACTGATTCAAGCATGAATTATCAGTGGATGCCAAGAGTAATAGATGCAAGTTTGAGGAGTAAGAGGAGAAAGGGTAAGGAAGTATCTTAATAGTGCAGTAACTTTGCTGACACCAACATAAGGAAATGGATGAAAAGTTAACCAAACGAGTAATGGGACTGACTAACTAACCACCTAAGCCTCTTGATATGATACCATGAGAAGAACTCAACATCACTTCTATGGTGTTCTTGCCAGTGTACAACCTGAATCTAACTGTTGACTAACCCAAAGTAGAGGTTTTATGACAGTGACACAAAACACAGAGGAAAAAAAATCCAAATTAAGACTAAAGAGATATGAGAATTTCATGAAATTTATGATCTTAGATTGTCTTTTTCAAAAAGGGCAACATCAGAATAATTGGCAAAATCTCATTAAGATTTATAGATTAGGTACTGGTGTTCTATCACTGTTAATTTCCTGATTTTGAGAACTTTTGTAACTTAAGCAGATTAGAAAAAAGAGAAAGACACACACATACCAAGGGAAAAACCAAAGTCAGTAAAATATTAACATATGAGAGATCTAGGTGAAGAGTATCTGGAAGTTTTTGTGCTAATCTTGCTAGTCAGAAATTAGGCTAAAATAACATACTCAGCAGAAAAAGATAAAGATGCATAACAAATACTTAAGAGCAGGAATTTCAATGATTTTATATATTCATTAGAAAATTCCTACATGATAGAATAGTTTGAATGGGCCGTGAAACCTTTTAAATATTTAATACCATTGACTCATCTAAAGAATGATATTGTAAACTCACCTCCAGATAAGAAACTGCAGTACTACATACTTTCTCTTCTTTAATCTCCTCCATGGATTTGTAAAGGTCTAACATCGTTAGATACATCACTCCAGGTTCAGCAGCTGATCCTAGCATCGTGTGGGTCTTCCCAGCTCCAGTGGCACCATATGCAAGTACTGAGTTTTTATAAAAGGGGATCAAAGCTCTTCATTATGCATACAACACTACTATATCCACTCTCCTGTGGGGAGTTCAATCTGTATATCCTGAATATAACTTTAAACTCAATAGATCTAAAATTAACTTCTAGTCTTATCCTAAAACCTGGGAATTTAAACGCAAATCTACTCTTAGCTCCTATATTCTTTATTCTGGTTAATGGTACCATCCACCCCCTCATGTTCCCTTTCTTCTACAGCACTCTTACAATTTTTAATCAGTTACCAGCATTCCTACCTAGTCTCAATCTTCTTTAATCCATCTCTTAGAATTTTGTACAGTTATTTTTATGAGAACAAAATTGAATATGTTAAATTAATTGTTCCATGGTCATATATGAGAAAACTGAAATTCCTTACCTTGGAATATTGTTAGGCCCTCTCTCTATCCTATTTCTTTCTTGGTGTGGTCTAAGTATACTAGATCGTGTGACATTCTCTGCATGTATACTCCACTGCCTTTCCACTGAAGAGTTCCTCTACTTAATCCAGCTGGAACACTTACGCCTGTTCTAAATATTCAGCACAAATGTCACTTTTCCATGTCACAGGCAGAAGTGTCTGCTCCCTCATTTGAACCCTCAGTATATGCTGTACCTTTTTCTATTCTAACCTGTATCACTCTGTATTTCCAACTGTGAGCTCTAAGGCTGAAACTGTGTATATCCTTCACAACTAGTGAATCAGCTGAAACAAAGCAGATATCCACTTCAAATTTGCTGAATAAATGAATTTCAATAGAAGCCATTTATAAAATTCCTTTTTAAAATTTGTTTTAGGCAGATTACTTTGTTTTCACAATTCTCTCTCACATCACATAAAAGTGATGTGTTTAAAGAACAAAAAACATAAAGCTACTCTGAATTAATTACATATGGCAAATACTTGACGTAATGATCAATTAAGACAATTAAATACTCATATTATTACCGGTAAGAATGTTTTTATAAGTTAAATCTCTGCTAAACCAAATATTAACAAACTACTAAAATACTTATTAGTAGAATTAATTGAACAGATACATGTTTCATTTCATTCCATTTAATGTAAGCTAGTGGTAAATCAAGAAGTCTTAAGATAGCTGGATCATAATATAAAATAAAGTCGAGAAGAAAACAAAGATTCACTATTTGCTTGGTAGAGATTTTTTCATTTGGAGTCAAGAAAAATTTTAAAAATCTCTGGAGACAATATGGAGTTTCATGAATGAGGAAAAGAATATACACTTAAAAATGAGAATCACAGCAGTTCTAATCAATAAACCACATTCTATTCTTGTTTGACCAAGAGGATTAAGTCTTCTGTAATAAAACTGAATGAGTTGGAGACAGTGAAATGTTACAGTTTTGGGGTATCTTAAGGAAAATGTCAAAAATGGTGGTGATTACAAAAATAAGATACAAATAATAGTATTAAGTGCCTTGTAAACATTGAATTTACTGGCCTTTTCGATCTCACTCTAGGAAATGAACATGGCTGTTATGAAAGGCAAATTATAGATCTATCCAGAGCACAAGAGATGCTTTGGGCTGAAGATCTGTTGAAATAGCACATGGCACTCAATTAACATGGCCTTTTCACATTTTTATTTCGAGGTACTATAAATGAAATATCCAACTGTTCCCCAGGAATAGATTGTTGTATAGGTAAGCAGAGAGAATACTAATGAATACAAATTGTGAGAAATCTGGCATCAATTACAAGACACGTGGTTTAATAACACAGGAAACTGAGAAGATGACTGCCTAAAGGGACCATAGCAAGGCTCTGGAAGAGAAAGTTTCACAAATGATATCTTAAATATGATAACTGAATTTCAAAGAAAGTCTACATTTATGATAAATCCTATTGAACTTAATAATTTTTTTAGCAAAAAGCACTTTAAAATTGATTATATTTAGAAGAATGGGCCAAGTAGATGTCCATTCTAATGTAAAACTGAAACCAGGTGGAAAAAGTAAACTATAACTGAAACAATTACCTGTGCAATTATAGCCATTCAAAAAACTACGAAGAATTGGCTTAGTAGTGTGTTCAAAAACTTCCAATTGAGTTGAAGTTTCATCAAAAACAGCATCAAATACAAATTTGAGATCCTTATTTTGTCTCTTTGTAATATCTCGATTTCCAGTTTTCTTTCCATGGAAAAAACTGATTTCTTCTTGTTTGGGATCAAAAACTAGGATATGCTTATCCACAACATGGACCACATTATGGAATCCAGCTGCCTTTTCTTTTGTGTTTTCAGGACGCACACGAACAACTACTTTCATGTGGTGACACAAGTCTTCCTGGGTGACAGACATTGTTGACTATCTTGCTTCCTCTGTTTATATGAAAACCAGAATAGTTCTCTGTAATTAAAAAGGAAAACAAAGTATTAATACTAGCTCCATTGTATATAATATGACTAGAATGTATTCTTAGTGAATCTGGTATTCACTAAGAAAAGTTGTTAATTCTATCCTCTTCACCCTAAATATTACTGGAAATATATACATTTTAAAAACGTAATATATATTTCACTCCTGGGTTCAATGCCTTCCAGTGGTTTTATTTTATTCAGAGTACATGTTTAAGTTCTCTAAATGGTCTCCATTTTCCCGTTTTATTGATCTTCTTTTTCCTCCCTCCATTTCAGCTAACACACCAAGCACCCCAATAAGATCTTTCTACCAACTATTCTATTACAATTATCTGCATGCCTAACACCCTCACTTCTTTTCAAGTTCTTGCTCAAATGTTACCCTACTCACTACTCTTATTAAAATTGCCAACTGAATTCCAAATTACCCTTCTACTGCTCTGTTTTTCCCCCCAAACACTTACCATCTCCAAATAGTATTTACTTTTTACTTATTTATTGTATTTGTTATTTTCTAACTTCCAGGTAAACCATGCACTCTTTAAGGGCATGCATTTATTTTAATGTTTTGATTACCGATATGTTCCAAGAGCCTAAAACGGTGCCTTGCACATGACAGACTGTATAAATATTTGATGAAAAAAGAAATTAGAAAATCTAAAATGTTTTTAATTTTTTTTCTTAGTTTTAACTTTTAGATTCTAGATTTTCTGGATAACTGAGGTTTCCAAATTATTGATCTATGTTAGTTTATCTTTATTTTTACTTTTTATTTTTATGTGAGACAAGAGAGTCAGGCCATACATTTTTTTGAAATTTATTTATTTTGAGAGAGAGAAGGAGTGCACATGCAAGCCGGTAAGTGGGGAAGGGGCAGAGAGAGAGGGAGAGAGAATCCCAAGCAGGTTCCACACTCAGTGCAGAGTTTATGAACCATGAGATCAGGACCTGAGCTGAGATCAAGAGTGGGATGTTTAACCAACTGAGCCACCCAGGCGCCCTAACCAGACAATTTTTAAACCTACCATCACTGAAGTACCCTAAACTTATAGTATTACAGAGCAGATTGGGATCTCTGAACACACCATCATGTATATGCCATCTTTATCACCTTAGTTACCTGGGCTAACTAATTGAGGCATCCTTGGAACTATTTTTAAACCCATGGGTTTGTGAGATTACAGGTAGAGATGAGCCTGGATGTATTAATTTCCACTGCCAAGAGGCTTGCAGCCAAGATCACTCGTACTAAAAATAGTAAATAGTTAAGGCCCTCCCTTCATTACCTTGATGATTCTTAGAGATCTTTTCCTGTCCATTCCCATAAGCCAACTAAAATAGTGCTGAAGCTCTTGTGAAAATCAAAGCTTGGTTTCTGGGTAGCCTAGCTGTGGTTGTATGCGGTTTAACTACAGTGTTTCAGTCTAAGTCTAAGGCCAGGGTTTGACTTATACTTCAGATAAAGAGATCTATCAGGGTTTTGTGTGTGTGTCATTTAATATTTTGTTTTGTGATATAATCCATGCACTCTCACTACTGTGTAGATAACACATTATAGGAATAGAGAGTAGTTAGCACATTGAAGTAATATAAATAGGAGATGATGCTGTCAACTCAGAAGAGGGTAGTGGTCATATTCTGGATGTATTCTGAAGGTAAAGACAATAGCTTTTCTTGATAGATGTGCAGTATGAGAGAAAGATAGGACTTAAGAATGACTCCAAGGTTCTTGGCCTGAGTGTTGGAAGATATAGAAATCTAGAAATGTCAAGGCGGATAGAACCCAATTTAAAAAAGTAAACTTTGTCCTCAGAGTCTTAATACCATTTGAAGCTTTTAAACGTTTTTAGAGCTTCAAATGACACTAAGATTTTGGGAATCTTTAATCAAGGACAGGATAATCAACCATGTTAAATACTGGTAATATGTGAAGTGCACACTGAGAAGTAACCATAAGATTTAGTAAAATGGAAGCCAACTGAAAGAAAAGTTCTGGGGGAAGAGGGGACAAAAACCTAATAAGATTCAGTGAACACAGTAATACCACTGTAAAAGTGAGCCAAGAAATGGTGTTGGTGGAGGGGGAAGGTTATAAGAAAATATTTTGTTATTTTAAAATGGGATAAGTAACAACAATGATAAAGCCATATACTTTTGGGAAGAATTCAAAGAAGGCCAAAGTAATCTAAAAGCAGGAGACACAGGACACAGTTCTCCCTTTTTAGGTCTCTATCCTTCCCCAAAAATAGAATGCTGAAGAGGGAAGGATGGTCATTTGGATTCTAACAGTCAGGTTCCAGAAGAATTACTTTCTGTCTAGCCAAGTCCCACAACGGCTTACCTGTGTGACCTTGGACAAGTTACTTAACCTCAGTGAGTCTCAGGTTTCCCATTTGTATAAAAGAAATAATACCTCATAGCATTGTTGTGAAGGCTAAAAATTATAACAAGTATTAAGTGTATTAAGGCATTCAATAAATGTCAGTTCTCTTCCCTATCTACCCTCATTCCTGTCTCTTATTGCCAAAGGTCCTGGTTCATCTTTTTAATGTTTCCCAATGGGCTTATGATGACCCTTTGGATAGGACAATCCTTCCTTGTTTGGAACTGTTCCATGTATTAGAGAATGTTTAACATTTCCGACTTCTATTATAAGCTAGTAGCATCCCATATTTCTTGTGATAGTAAAAACTGACCTTAAGCACAATCTTTCATGTAATGGCATTGTATTTATGGAATACTTTCTACTGAGCATCTAGTATACAAATAGAAACTGTTAAGCAATTTACATGCTTCTCATTTAATCCCCAAACAATCTTATGATATAGATATTATTATTGTGTTTTATAGAGGGAAAATATAATATAGAGAAATTAAGTTAACTAGCTCAAAGGATTGGAAGTACAAGACATGGGATTTGAACTCAGACTAACTGGATATGAAGCCAAATCACTTAAATCACTACTCTCTCAGATGTAAATATTTAATCTCTAGAAATTTTCTCATTGAAGGTAATAATATATATTTGCCTGTGTTTGATAGAAACACAGATAGAAACCTCAGGGCCTACCATAGGAGCTTGTGAATGAATACTGAAATGAAACCAAAAGAGTGTATGACTTCTTTCTGCTTGTGGAATATCTAACAGTATCTATTCTCAGCAAATATACTACTGAGAACTTTTAAATTAGGTCAATAAAGTGATACTATTAATGAACAATGATTATCATTTGAGCATGTTATGGCCAGACATTATGGTAAACATTTAACATTTATCATCTTATTCAATCCTTTTTTATTTTTAATATTTTTTGTTTTATTTTTGAGACAGAGAGAAACAGAGAATGAGTGGGGAAGAGGTAGAGAGAGAGGAGACACAGAATCTGAAGCAGGATCCAGGCTCTGAGCTGTCAGCACAGAGCCCGATGCAGGAGATCATGACTGGAGCCGAAGTCGGACGCTTAACCGACCAAGCCACCCAGGCGCCGCCATCATATTCAATCCTTAAAATAATCATATAAAGCACGCTCTACATAGTCTCCATTGTATAAAAACAGAGGCTTAAATTTAGATAAGTAATTTTCTTTTTTTACATAAGAATGTACACTCATGTCTAAATCCAAAGCCCATGTCCCTAACAATTACACTCTACTGGAATAACAACAGAAGATTCTCAAACAAATTACAGAAATGTTGCACAAATTATGTTGAATGTGGAGTTATACAGTTATATATTATTTCTTGTATTCAAACTCAAATCTGAATTAGATTTAGGTTCAACAAATAATTTTTAGGAGCAGGAACTATCCTCCACAGTATCATTTATAGTCTCTGTAGGTTACACCTCTTTGGAAATAACTTTAGTGTTAGAGCCAGTGCTTCTACTAACTTAAAAACTTCAGGGAAGAAGAAAAATTTCAAACGGAGTGAAGAGTGGCACTAACATCTGGGCTATTTTTTTCTTCTAGATTTCATAGAATCAATACCATAAAAGTGATTTTATCGTATACTTTAATTGATTCAGGGTATCAATGCACTTTGACCCAGATGCACTTCTTTAAAGTGCATCTTTATTTATTTTTGAGAGACAGAGCATGAGAGGGGGAGGGGCAGAGAGAGAGGGAGACACAGAATCTGAATGAAGCAGGCTCCAGGCTCTGAGCTATCAGCACAGAGCCCAACGCCAGGCTTGAACTCACAAACCACAAGATCATGACCTCAGCTGAGGTGGGACGCTCAACCGACTGAGCCACCCAGGCACCCCCAGATACACTTTTAAAGTGAAAATTTTATGTACTTCTAAATACTTGTTCAGTAATAGACAAGATTAATTACTACCATTAAAGGCAGATCTTTACTGAAAAAGACAAATGTTACAAAGTAACAGAAAACTATTAACAAGCACTATCTAGTCTTTGGATCTTACACTCTCTAGAATCAAGTTCCTAGGGGGGCTGAATGTAGTGGAATACTACTACTACCAACTAAAACCTGTAGAATGCTTAACACAGTCTACTGCATAGTTAGTAGCAAATAACTTAAACTATATTTTATACAAAATTATTCAATTCTGGACAAATAGCCTCTTTTCATAAACAGCAGTTAGCCTTGATTGTCTCTGTAACTGAATGCCTAGTGAGCTCCTAAAAGGGTCTTTCAGAAACTAAGAAGAGGGTAGGAGTTCTTCTCATTCATTTGCAAAGCACTTTGCCAATTGGTATCGCTTCCGTACCTCATCTGATTTTTGGCAATCCCGTTAGGCTGTGACGGCAGGTTTTATCTTGATGCTACAGCTGGGACTCAGAGGAGGTTCCCGACTGACCTCTGCCAGGTTAACAACAGGACCTTATAGGACAAAAAGTTTTTAAGTTGGAAAACCAAAATTCCTTAATACATAGTTAAGCTCAGAGTCGCATTTACAACTGTTTCCGAAACATAACATTTTGAATTTGGAGTCCGGAACGAACTTTACACTAAGGTGCAGGGCAATTAAAGTGCTCTGCCAGTCTGGGGAAAGAGCCAGGATGCCCTTTAAAACTTCCGACTTCCTCAGAATTTAAGGCAGGAGATTTCTGCCCTTCCTGCTGAGCAGTCAAGGGCTCCCGATCAAGTGGAAAACTGCTCTAGCGGGGTCTCGAGTTCCTCTTCCTTTCACTTTCTTCCCAGGGACACTAACTACCCCACCCCTTACCCCCCACCCCCACTCAATCCTTCGGCGTTTGTCAACCAGCCTGTCCCGTCTTCTACTCCTCAGGGGCCGCAAGAGCCTTCCGCTTCCAGCAAGACAGATCATCAAAAGAATCGTTCCCGAGACGGGAGGTTTCTCCTCGCGTGCTTCTTACTCACCTCGGGGCCACCAAAGGTTACCGCGACACTTCACTTCGACGTCCGCCTCCCCGCGATTCAAACTCCGCAACAAGATTCAAACCCAAGGCAGCTTTTTCAGCACCTCGTTTCATTGGCTGTCGTCTTCGTGACGCAATCACGTCGGACGTTGCCGTGGCGCGTTGAAGCTTGGCGCCAGTAGTCTCAGCCGCGCGGCTCTGGGTGTGCGGCCTTGCTGCGCGTCGCCGGGGCAACGCGTACGGCTGTTTCCGGAGGCGTTGGCCGAGGTGGGCGGGGCTGGACCGCAGCTGCAGGTGGGAGGTAGCCACCTGGGATCCTCAGATCACTTCCAGACCCGCGGGCGCAGGGCCCAGTCCCTGGGTTCAGGGTGTGAGTGAGACGCGAGCGGGCAGGGGTTGGCTTGTGCCGTCTGCTTGGGGGGAGAGGCGGAGCCTGTTGGGTGTGGGTTAATGGATTCTGAATGTTTATCTTCTTTATTGAGTAGTGAGGCCTCCAGGGCACAGGTCCCACGTTCTGGAACCTGTAGGGACCTGTTCCTTTCAGCCACTTTCACTTGAACCGGACTGGGGTCAGTTCGCCTCAATTAACTGAAAGTCCAAGGCTTTAGGTTTAAGGCCCTAGGCTTCATTTCTCAAGACTCCCAGGCCTACTCCCTTTATTGCTGACTGTGAAACTATTTGGTGTTTGTTTTTTACATTCCTTTCGGATGGTGACTTTTCAAAATAAATTCATTTAAATTTATTGGCCTAGTTCATTATTGGATGCATTGGTTTTTAAAGTTCTAGACTGTAGATATTATTTCAAAATAAACGCGTTAAAAAGAAAAGAATACCAGATAAAAAGGAAGTATGTTGCTAAGTCAATATTATTTGTCAGGATATTTTTAATAGTATGATCTGAATGTCATTGTTATTCTTTATATTAACATTGTATCCATTCTGCAATTACTGATTGCAGACTTTAGGGACATAATAGCATAAGTAAAAAATCCCTGCCTTCTTGGAGCTTATATTCTTATATGGAGCCTATCACCATAATAAATAGGATGGCACAACACATTGCAGAGTATTATAAGTGAAACAATTATGAGAACTTCCATATTATGGACATTTATTTCCTACTGAAGAAAATCAGAAGAACTGCATATTGTATATGATGCATGTTATATGATTGTTTCTGAATTCTGGATAGAGCATCAATAAAGATATTAATTGCTGGATATATTACTTATACCTTAGCTAATGCAGTAGTTATTTGTGTGGTGCCGGGTTTGGAGATAAAATGAAGAAGTCTTTTCATTTTATTTCAAATATGCACTCACCCTATAGTACTTTACCATTGATGTCCCAGACATTTTGTTAACTCTATACATGTTATTTTATTTCATTTTCAAAATAGCCCATGAGATGTAGGCACAATTTGTTTTCCTGAAGAAAAAACAAGTTTTCAGAAGATCCCTAAAGGAAATTTATTTTTAACTGTACAAACCAGCCAATTCAGAGATGAGGCATTTGTCTCAGATAATTTCTAGGTTAAGTGATATTAAGATGCTTATTAATCTATTCTGAAAATAGGCATTTAAAACCAATTTCTTGTAAAATTGCACTGATTATTGGCGAATATGAAGTGTTTTAGATTTCATCTGTTTCCACACCCACATTGTAAGCCTTGCCAACAGGTGTTTCCACACCTGATCTAAGTGCTTCTTTTACATTTAACTTTAAATTCTGCCTTACAGTTTCCAATTAGCACATTTAGATGATGAGGTCTATATTCTTAAAGTAGTGTATAGTCAAAACAAAGAAACTTTAATGTTATAATAAATGCCATCACTCTGCTAGTTGACTTCCCTTTAGTTTGGCAAGACATCAAGGAATATAAGAAAGTATGAGACTAGTGTATTTTGTAATGAAATGAAGGAAAAAGAACCAAAACCATAAAAACAAATAGTTCTAAAGGAGACAGAAATTCCCACCTTTTGTTAGAAATTGAAGTATAACTACTGTGTTACAATAGAACACGGAAATTTAATAGAGGTTCATAGTAAACAATACAGTGGAGATAAGGATAACATGGAAAGTTAGGTTTAAAGTTGCTCCAGACATTCAAAAAAAAGTAAAAGTAAATTTAAACCCGGTAGCGGCAGTTCTTATTTCAGCCCCTCTCCAGGAACACTGAAAACCCCCGCGCCTGCAGGACCTTTTGTCCGCTGGGGCCTGAAAAGAGCGGAACGAAAGGTGGATGGTTTTCGGTTGCTGGGGCGGACGCGGACCCAATCTGTCCGTCCATGCAAGTTTCCCCCGAGGCTGGGACCTAGACGTACGCCAACCCGTGTTTTCTGGCACCGTGGTGGTCGTCGCTGGCCCGAGTTAGAAGCCAACAGTGAGTTCTTCGTGCCTCAGGTGAGGAAAAAGTGGCTGAGTCCCGGGACCTCTCTTGGAGCACACCCCAAGTCTTTGGGGGAACTTGCAGAGGTCGCCGAATTCGCCCAGGACAAAGGAAGCACGCCCCTGCTCCCGCTTTCCCTCCGAAACACTCATTCATCCTGGTTCAGAAGTTTGTAAACAGTTTTCCCTCCTTCGACTATACTTCTGAGGCAAAAGAATGCATTTTTACTGAACTTTAGGACCTCTTTCACTTTCTGTACGCTCAGCTGCCAGCGTCCAGGCTGGGTTTTTGGCCTTAGGAATGAAGTTTTCGAACGGTTTTCTCCACGGGGAAAGCTGAGTGCTAAGATGGTAACAGGTAGCGCCGTTGAGGAAGTAGTTTTCAAAAGTATCACTCACCTTTGTGCCCACCATTAAAGAGTAACCGGCCAATTGCCTGGTTTCAACAGCTTAAATTGAACTTTGCTGGCAAAGTTAAAAGATTTACCTAGGAAACCCGAATTGGCCGGAGCGGCCGGTTTCCCGTGTCTCCGCTTCCTTCCTGTGACCAGAGGGGAAACTTAAAAGGATGTTAAATCGTGTAGGGTGTTTGGTTCATAGCCAACTACAGGAGCGTTCTGGTTTATCTGGTAGGACACCGGCCTGCGGAAAGGAAAGGAATAACCCCCTTTAGAGCTTGCCCCCTTCCATTCTCAGGGAGATGATTTTCAAGGAAACCACCAGAGAGGAAGAATATTTGAGGTCTTTTCTCCATGTTAACTCACCTTAGTAACCGAGTGCTGCATAATAACATCTTCAGGCTTTGTCCTTGAAACATAGTTGAGTAAATACATATAAATTGAATGCAGAAAAAAAAAATTAAAGGCTGGCAAAGGAAACATTTTTCTCTCTCCTACTTGCTTTTGCTTGTGCGGTTCTGATTCCTGGATTGGAATATTATAGAGATATATAGATGTATGTATATTTATCTATTTAAATATATATTATATACTTATCTGTATATATATTTAAGTATAAAATATGGACATGGGATTAAGCAATGGGATATTGGCTCTTTTCAGAAAAAATAATCCCCGAGATACGACAAATATACAGTCAATGTAATTAAAGTGCCATGCAATTACATGGGTGCATTAAGTAGAGCCAGTGGGCTATGTTTGTAACATTGAGGCTAAGATTTCAGGCTTGGGATAGAATGCTGGCATTACAGTTCTAGCTTTATGGCTCTCTAGGTATGTGACCTTTTGGCAAATTACTTCTCTGTTTTCCTCATCTGTAAAATAGAAATAATTATACAGCCTATTTCTAAGATTGTAAGGATAGAATGAGTTTAGTGATATTTAGTAAGTGCTCAGTAAATGTTAATCTTTATTTTGAAAAATGTACTACATTTGAACACTAGGTTTGAGGGTAGTAGGGTTTACTTTGTATAAGCTTTCTTTTTATTTTTTTAAAAGATTTTTTTTAAATGTTTATTTGTGAGAGAGAGAGAGAGCGAGAGCACCCTTGCTGTGCATGTGAGGGGGAGGGGCACAGAGGGAAACAGGAAAGCTGAAGTAGGCCCATACCATCTGCACAAAGCCCTACTTGGGGCACAAACCCACCGTTGACCTGAGTCAAAGTTGGACACTCAACCGAGTCACCCAGGTGCACCTGTATAAGTTTTCTGGAAAACATGAGGGGTAATTAATAATCTGGCTAATTTGTTACTGGTGAACATTAAAAACTTTACTTAAAACACTTAATTCTGTCTTTCTCCCCCCACCCCCATATTTTTCCTGTGTCACATTGCCACAGAATTCTGTGGATTATGTCCTAGGTAAAGTTGGCATATTTTTAAGGTAACATCTTGTTGATATTATATTTATATAATATAAATGTATTTTCTAGTCATTACATGTGGTCAGCCTTTTAACCTTATTTTTCATTTTCCATTGCAAAAAGAAAGGAAGGCACATTTGGGGCACCTGGGTGGCTCAGTCAGTTAAGCGTCCAACTTCGACTCAGGTCATGATCTTGCAGTTCCTGGGTTCAAGCCCCACATTGGGTTCTGTGGCTGGCAGCTCAGAGCCTGGAGCCTGTTTCAGATTCTATCTCCCTCTCTCTCTGCCACTCCCCTGCTTATGCTCTGTCTCTGTCTCAAAAATAAATAAACTATTAAAAAAAAAAAGGAAAGGAAAGGAAAGGAAGGCACATTTAAACAAGATATTTATGTTTCATTTTCTTTTTTGGGGGAGGATATTTATGGATCTTGAAGTATTTTGAAAATGTGGTTTTTGATAGGATCTGTCAGGCAGGAAAAATGTCCTTAAAAAAAGTTTTGTTAAAAATGTTAATACTGTAGAATTATCCATCCATTCACTTTTTTTCCAGAAAACACTAAGTACTTAATGTGCATCTGCTTTTGTAGATAAAAAGGTGTCATCTTATTCTTAAATAACTTCTGATAATCTACGAGGACTAAAGAAATAGTGTTAATTCTGCATTTACTATAGTAGTATTAAAAACATTGCTTACAACCTGTATAAAAAGCATAATGTTTTCAAAACATTTTCTGTTAATATATTTACATACTTTTTCCTCTGCATTTGAAAGAGTTACAGATTACAGAATAAAAAAGGAACAAGTGTGAGAAAGTTAAGGAATGTATTATTTATTTACTTGTTTTTAGGGGGCAGGGACAGACAGTTAAAACAAAGGTGAATATGAAATGCCAAAGTATGCTCAGTTGAGAGTTTATAAGGTTATAATTTTAGTTTTATAGATTTCCTAACCTTTTTTTAAAAAATGTTTGTTTGTTTATTTTTGAGAGAGAAAGAGAAAGCGAGCAAGCAGGGAAGGGGCAGAGGGAAAGGGAAAGAGAGAATCCCTGGCAGGCTCTGTGCTGTCTGTGCAGAGCCTGATATGGGACTCGATCTCACAACTGTGAGATAGTGACCTGAGCTGAAATCAAAAGTCAGGTGCTTAACCAACCGAGCCACCAGGTGCCCCTGTAAAGTTATAATTTAAATTGAAACATGCTTCACTGATACAGGCCATGGTGAGACAGTCTTGTCAGAGAATATTCATAACACGTCTCTAAGATTTTCTCAGACTGATTTTTACCTTTCTTTCCTTTTGGATAAACATGCATATCTTTTTCCAGGGACAGTTTCTCAAAGTTAAATTAAAGATGAAGATTTAGCATTATGAGAAAAAACAAATAGAAGAGCTTGAGACCAAAGACTACCTGAACCTAAAATAGGGTAATATTTATAATCCCTTCAATCATCCAGATAGCTTTGTCAAATAAACATTTCTAATGCATTGAATCTGTTCTTTAGATTTAATTAAAATTAGAAAAATATATTTCTGTGGTGCCTGGGTGGCTCAGTCAGTTAAGTGTTCGACTTCACCTCAGGTCATGATCTCATGGTTCATGAGTTTGAGCCCCACGTAGGACTCTGTGCTGACAGCTCAGAGCCTGGAGCCTACTTCAGATTCTGTATCTCCCTCTCTCTCTGCCTCTCCATCAAAGTATATTTCAGAAGAATGATGACTTAATAAGCAGTTTTTACATTCCCAATCATTAAAATACTAATGGTCTTAGAAATTTACCAGGCCATTTAAAAAAGGTATACAAAATTATATATTTTAAAAATCCAACAATCATGATATTTATAATTTTTTTCTAGATATATTGACCTACAGGATGCTTCGGTACCCATGTTTTTGTAGTATCTATAAAGAATTTCTTTCATGCTGGTTGGAATCTGGCATATTTAATTTAGGTATCTGGCCCAAAAAAATACATGCTACAACAGAAAGATGCAATGAATATGAAGCGCAGGAGCAAAGGGATCAAACTGCAGCTCAGGAGTTACATAGATCTCAAGATGGAGATTTTGAAGCTACAACTAAATTACATATCCCAGTAATGGTGGATGAAGTTGTTCGTTGTTTGGCACCACAAAAAGGCCAGGTAAGTTGATTAGTTTTTTAAATTTTTAACACTTTGAAAATTGAGATATTCACTTAATATTCACAATTTTAAAGCATATTATTCGGTTGATTTTAGTATATTCACAAGGTTATACAGTCATCACTATCTAATTCAGGAACATTTTCATCGCTTCAATAGGGAATCCGATATCCATTAGCATTCACTCCCCATTGACTCTCTTCCCTTTGCCCCTGACAACTACTGATCTGTTATTGTCTGTATGGAGTTGCCTAATCTGGAAATTTCGCATAAATGGATTCATATTATTTGTGGCCCTTTGCACTTGCTTTGTATTATTTAGCATGTTTTCAAGATTCATCCATGTTGTAGCATATATCTGGACTTCATTTCTTTTTTCCCTGAACAACACTGCATTTATGTATATACTACATCCTTTTTATCCATTTAATTGATGGCATTAATGTGTCCACTTTTTGGCTACTGTGAATAATGCTGTTATGAATACTCATGTACAAGTTTTTGTGTGGACATATGCTTTCTCTTGGGTATGTACCTAGGAGTGGAATTGCTGGATCATATGATATTCTGTGCTTACCTCTTTGAGAATCTGCCGTACTGTTTTACAGAGTTGATTAGTTTTGTCAAGCAACAGTTTTAAAAGGAAAAGATCATTATATTGGCTGAGTAGTGTGGGTATGAAAACTGAGTTCTAGCATAGCTTCTTGAGAATTTTAGTATCTTTTTAGGAATGACTGTAGACAAAGATAAGGCTCTGAATTCCTGTTTTCATGTTTTGTTAGACTTTTCAACTACCCTGCTGTCTGATTCAGAGTTCTCCATAGAAATAGGGCCAGTAGGATATGTGTGTTTGTGTGTTTGCATGTATGTCTGTATGTACGTACGTATGTATGTGATTACATCTGTGTGTGCACACACGTGTGGGGTGGAAGAGAGATTGAATAATTGATTTTGAGGAATTGAATCTCAGTTAAAGAGGATTGGTAAGTCCAAGATGTATACAGTAGGCTGACAGGCTTGAGACTCAAGAAAGAATTTCAGTTTGAGTCCAAATTGAGTCTGTAATTTGCTGGGAGAATTCTTCTGTTCCAAGGAAGTCAGTCTTTGTTCTATTAAGGTGTTTCACAAATTGGAGGGGACCCACCCCCATTGTGAAGAATAATCTGCTTTACTCAGTCCAGAAATTTAAAATTTAATCTCACTCCCCGCCTGCCCCCCCCGCCGGCAAAAAAATAAAAAAACCTTCACAGAAACATCCAGGATAATAATGTTTGGCCAAATGTCTGGACGTTATGGCCCAGCAAAGTTGACATATAAAATTAACCATCATACTTGCCTTATTTATAGTGTTGCTGGCAGGATTATATAAGGTTTTAGATAAAAAAATGCTTTAAACTCTATAAAGAGATCACAAAAATGTTAGGTGATATAATATCCAAAAGAATAAAGCTAGAATTTCTGGAAATTAAGCTCATTTACAAAAGAAATATAAATATAAATATTTACTATGATAAAAGAAAATTTATCATAGTAAATTTTCATCAGATGTGTTCTTATAACTTAATGCTTGCTGATACTTAGCTTACTGACTTCAGAAATATGATCTCTCATTTTAGAAGGTACTATTATTACCTAAATCAGTTATTTACATTTAAAAGTCACACCTTGCTTCTTTTCCAGGATATAGTAGCTTAATGGTTAAGAGCAAAGATTCTATAATTGGACTTCCTGGGTTTGAATCTGTCAAGTGTGTACATACATTCGCACACACAGCTCTTAATTTTTTTTCCAGACTTCTTCAAGTTAGATCAGATAGTTTTCATGAACTAAGTTCTAAGCTATATGCATAAGGTATGCTGGAGTTGCTGGATGTTGCTCAGATGAAAGCCATCATTAATATGACTTAGGTTGCTTTACCACAAAAATATTCATTTACCTTATTCTTAGGCAGTATATATATATATAACAAGGTAAATCCAGTAGTCTTAAATGAGGTTATGTGTATAAAGCATCTACCTCAATGCTGTCATGTAGTAGGGACTCTAAAGTATACATGAAAATATAAATTAAAACATTAAATTGGATAAAACTTCCTGTTAAATATGACCTAAAATGAAATTCTCTTCATTTTCTGTAAAGATTCATAATGCAAAGATAGCGATTAATACCCATAGCTTAATGTGAGTCTAAGAAAAAGGACTTGTAAATATATATGATATATTTGAGATCTATACGAGAGGGAAGGGACAGTTAATAAAAAAGTAGAACTGAATTTACTGGCTTGAATTTAACCTCTGAAACCAGAAACTAAAGCATGTTGTATAAATTCACTGAACTCTAGTAACAAAAACTAAATATTTATTTTGTAATAACTGAAGTAGAAAAATAGCCGAACAAAAATAAACCCTACAAAGTCTCCTACTAAATCAGTATTGGATCTGCCTTTGTTCTAAAACCAAGTGGAATAAAATGAGACAATTTTACAACTTGACCTATCCTGCTGTTTCATTTGTTCAAGTTCCCGACAAATGTAACATTGGTTTATTTTGACATTTCCATTGTTCTGATTTGAGTTGGGTTTTCTAGTAACTTTTTATAGAAAGTTTAATTTTATGGATTTTATTTCTGAAAATTTTCATGTGAAGCACATTTAGAGACCATGTTATTTCTTACCTTTTCTGCTGTCTGACAGAAGGCTTTATTCACTATTCCCTTAATCTTTAAGTAATAAAGAACTAGTGACAGTTCTTGGACAGGAAAGGTCTTCATTTCTTCCAGAATCCATTATTTGCTTCTTTTCTTCCTGAGCCTTTTCCCCCAAATCATTTTCTTTTGCAAACTATGAGTCATATATTCACTTGTATCAATCACCCACTTAATTGTTATTTTTCGCATCACCTTCAGTGGTGAATTTACAAATGAAAGTTTTGATCATAACAGGAACTTTAAAAAGTATCTAAATATAGTTTTCAATGGGGCCTTGGTCATTTAATAGTTTTTTTTTTCTTTAACATTTACAGTTGCTTACCTTAAGATAATTGGGAGAATTTCTTCTGCATCATAATAACCAATTTACTGTATATTATTTTAGTGTTGCAATTACATGTAAAATAATTATAAATTTGGATTAAAAAAAATTTCTTATCTTCCTTTCCCTTGGGAGGTACATAAGGAATTGAATGAATTATAATTCTTTCTCCTTGCCGAGTTTTCATTATTTCATATTCTGGGTGAATAACTTTTTGTAAGAATATATCATTCTAAAATTTTTGTCTTCTGGAGATGTTTTAGTATTGGCTACTGTGGTCAGTTTTTCATTCCTAATTTCTGAAAAGTAGAGAAAAAGCATGACTCTGTTTAGTTGAAGATGGTAGCAGTTTGGAGGATATAAGAGTCTTGGCATTTATTCTTTGCCAGTAGTACTGCCAGTTTAGTTTGGTGCATTGGGGCTTCTGTGAGGGTGATAGGTTTTGAGGGAGATAATGGACATGCAAAGACTAGTACCAGTAGCTGTGTAATTTTGGGCAAGTAACTTATCATGACTGTGCCTCAGATTCTTCATCTGTAAAATGAGGAAATATGACCTACCTCCTGGTCACTGTGAGGATTAGGTGAGTTTACATATGTAAATTGCTTATAATGATATCTTCCAAGTAGTATATACTCAATAAACATGAGCTGTTATTATTAGGGGTGATAGTAAGTGTCAGGGTTGGTAGCTAGCTAGATACGATAAATTTAGGAGAAAAATACCAACAGATAGCAAAGATGGAAACAAAAGTTCAGGAAAGGTGAAACCAACATGTCTGGAATTGAAAAAGTACTGTTTCCTTTGCATTTTTGAACTCTCCTCATCGTCATATTTCAGGTTGTGAGTCAAATTTCACTTTATCAGAGGAGTTTTTTCTGAGCCTCCAGAGGGGGCAGGTCTCCCTGTTATACATTCATTGAGTCCTATACTTTGCTTTCATAACATTAATAATAATTTATAATTATAATTTTTATGACATTATTTGTTCAATGGACATTTCTCCTAGCAGATTGTCCTCTATGAAGTCATAGACGTGGTTTTGTTTTGTTTTGTTTTTTTGTCTTTCATTATATCTCCAGTGCCTGGCACAGGCCTACAGCATGGTAAGTTTATAATGATTTTTAAGTGAATGAGTAAAAGTCAAACTGGAGGACAGATGTGAGGCACAAATAAAAGGAATGTCCCTTGGGTGCTGAGGCTGCTTCTTGGGCTCAAGACTTTTATATGATTTCATTTTCAGTGTGGCAGGCCCAGAAAATCAGGTCTGACATAGTAGTTGGAGAAACCTGGTGAGGGAACAGATACAAGGACTGAGAAAATGAGCTGATATCTAAACTGATGCAAAATCAATTATGATAAATATCAGAGTAAGGTTGTAAGGTTGGTTTTATGCATATTCAAAATAATTATCTTACTATTTTGATATTTTAACTTATAATATTAATTTTGTAATTACTAGATTTACTGAAGTTGTCATGGTACCAGTTATGATAATTTTCTTTATAAAAATTTATTATTCTCTGTATAATGGATTTTCCTTAAGCAGTAGCAATATTTACTTAAAAATCTTTATAATCTTTAATGTAGAGTAAACATCAAAGAGAAAAACCTAAGACTGTATGTTTGCTCTCTTTAAATATTGAAGGCTGATTGGTCACAGAGAGGAAGAGTTTATTTTGTTTGACCTCAAATTATTTAAAAAGGAACTTTTCTAAGAGACAGGACCAGTCCCATAGTTCTGTAGGAAGATGCCTTTCTTTTTTCTTTTCTTTTTTTTTTTTTAAGGAAGAACTATTAAAATTTCAGATGGAATGGACGGTGTCAAAATATAGTGCTTTTTCTCCCATGTTTTTTAAAGGAGAAATCTTTTTTTAAAATTTTTTACATTTATTTATTTTTGAGAGACAGAGTGAGACAGAGCGTGAGCATGGGAGGGGCAGAGAGAGGGAAAGACACAAAATCTGAAGCAGGCTCCAGTCTCTGAGCTGTCAGCACAGAGCTCCATGTGGGACTGGAACCCACAAACCGTGAGATTGTGACTTGAGCAGAAGTCAGATGCTCAACCAACTGAGCCACCCAGGTGCCCTTCCCATATTTTTTAAAGTATAGGTTTCTTTGAAGTAAATTTTTATTTTACATTACATTCTACCATTGTTTATTTGAAAAAAAAAATGTTTCCATCTTAAAAAATCATGTATCTAGTTAAGTGACCTTTGCATCAAAATACTTTCTGCAGTGTGATACTTCTAGTGTTACACTGATAAATATTTAGTACCTGGTCTGAGAGTCAGAGTGAGGTGTAGATTTTAAAAAGTCCAAAAATGTTGATTTATTTTGTTTGCAGATTTTCATGATATATGTATTCCTACTCGAGGCCATTTCAGCCTACCAACCTAATGTCACTGAATGTAGCCTTAGGGAAATATATGAATAGTTGGTGCTCTTCAGCTGGTTGACCAATACCAGATACGACTCTCATGATGCCATGAGATATCTATGAATTGAGTAATGGCAAAATTTTTGCCTTATGGTTCTAAAAATCAGTTTAGTCTGTAGAGTTTTTTTCTCTTTGTTCATTTGATGCTTCCTAGTTGAAACCTTATGTTTCTCTTCCCTAGAAAGTACCATGGTGTAGCCATAGAATATTGTTTTTCATACATTTTTTAATAATAGAATTCTTTTTTTCTCTCTAATAAATAATCCATCCCAAATATAAAACAGATATAAACAGCATTACATAGTATACATTTGTTTATATAATTTAGTTGTGACAAAGTCAGTTGTGGAACAGAGGCATTTTGTTAAGTGCAAAACTTTGAAATCAACATCCATGTCTTTTTTTTTTGCATAATTTGAAATTTTTAAAAAAATGTTTAGTTTTGAGAAAGAGAGACAGAGTGAGAATAGGGGAGGGGCAAAGAGTGAGGGAGACAGAGTATGTGAAGCAGGCTCCAGGCTCCCAGCTCTCAGCACAATTCTTGCTAAACTCACGAACTGTAGCAAGATCATGACCTGAACCGAAGTCAGACACTTAACTGGCTGAGCTACCCAGGTGGCCCGCCCTGGGA